>NW_020884875.1:28233405-28508698 GCF_003945725.1 Corapipo altera | reverse complement strand
CCCCCCCCCCCCCCCCAAAAACGCAAACAAAAAAACCCAAAAAACCAACAAAACCCTGGAGTATAAATGGCACCTCACACTGTGATTTCCTGCCATAAAATTAAATGAGGGTTCCCACTACCACTCTAATTTCAAGAACCTGGATTCATCCAAGTCTCTAAATATGCCAATATCGTCTTGGTACATTAAAAGGAAATGCAGATTTGGAGAGCAGCACCTTTGGCACTGTTATCAACCTGTAGGGCTTCCTGAAGTTATTGCTTTAGTTCTTCATTTGACTCTTCGGTATTAGATTCTGTAGGATTAATAGGATATACTGAATGATGAGATACTATAATATCTGAAAAAAAAAATGCAAATTTGCTTTAATCTGAAAACCAGTAAAATGCAGAAGTGAATTTTCATCTTTGTGTTTTGTTTTTTTTTTCATCTGGACCTAATAAACAGATTTAAGAAATACATAAATATTAACTCCACATGTAAATACTAACTTCACATACAGTGCTCACAGCTGAAGAAGAGAAATGGGGGAAAAAGGTCAGATGTAAAGACAGAAAATAAGGACAAATATTTTATATTTTCCTTTGAAAAAAAGTGAAAACAATTCCATCTTGATTTAAAAAATAAATTAATTTTTTAGATTATTTTAAGATTGTAACTTTTCAACAACCAAAGTCAGCACAACAGTGGCTAGCACCATTTAAAAGTAGGGGCAATTTTAAAATAGCTCAGCTTATTGTGGCTTGTCTGAGAGAACAGTAAATGTAATTGGAATTATCACTTGCTCATGTTTTGCTTCGTTTACAAGGCTTGTGTTTCTTTGACACTAAGTTTCTGTGGCTAAATTTGATGAGTCAGAAAAAAGACTTCAATCTCTGTCCCAAAGCTAATTTGCAATTCACAGCTTCTTCTCTGCAGTTTGCTGTTGTGAAGAGACTGTCAATCATATGTAAATACAGGATGGTGATAACTTGGAAAATTAAAATTTTTGCAGGGAGAAGGTGACCATAATGACTCTCTGAAACTTATATTTTAACAATTAATGAATTCTGTGTGTTGTTTTGTCTTGTTTACTCTGCGGGTGAAGTATATGTTTGCCACCAGTACCATACAATAATGGCTGCAGAGATATCTGAAAGTATCACCAAAGAAGCCTGTTTATTTCTCATGGGAGTCATGGGACTACTGGTTCCTGAGACTATTTTTGTGCATGCATGGGTGAAAAGCATGATTGGCCAATCTGCATGACTATGGTGATATTGCAAGAATTCAAGCTTTCAACAATTTTACCAAACGAAAGAAAGGTGGAAAGTGGGTGTCATTTGTTAAGTGTTCTTGACATACAGGCTTTTTTTAGTCTCTGATATTCTTTCAACAATTTCTGACAATTTGCCTTTTTGATAGAGGACCTGGTTGCCTCACTTCTCAAGGACGGTAGATATTTCCCACTGGACTTCACTGCCTGTGTAGGATGGGGTCCAGCTCTTTAGGTAGTAGATAAAACTCAGTGTTCCCTTTTGAATCAGTGAGCAGTCCCAGTGATATAATTTTATCTTAGAGGAAGTTTTCTGTTGTTCCCACAAGATCTGTTTTAAGGATAAAGTAGGCTACATAAGCATATTTTGTGGAGAATCTGGGATGCTTTGAGAAATCTCTGTAATGCTGCTGCTTGTCTTAAGGAAATTGATGTAGTTGTACTTTACTGACATGCAGTAGATGCAGCTGCATATAAGAAGGGTTTTTAAAGCTTTTTTATGATCTGAATGCATGTGAAGATTGTCCTTGAGAATTTTATATTTTTCCTAGGCACTTTGCTTACCAAACATATTGTTTCACTAGTCAGAGCTTATGAAAGAACTTGCTGCTTGTGGGAATGTCACGAGTCAGGAGGTGTTAGGTAAGCAGACTCATCTTCTCTGAGTAGTGGTTTGTTCCTGCCAGTTTGTACTTGAGGGAAGAGGTGACTTAGCTCACTGTGTGGCAACAGAGAGGTGACTGTTTGATTTTTAAGTTTGGCACTAGGAAATGACATCACAGGCAACATTTCTAGATCCCAGCCAAATATGGGGTTGAATATGTTCAGGTTTGCAGTCATGGTCAATAGCAACTTGTAAAAAACCTTCAGTGGGGAAGGAGACTATTTTTGCATATATACTATCTTTAGGAATGTTAAATCTTTGAGAAAATGAACCTTGATAAGTCCTTGAGCTTCTACTGTTCAGGAAATGCAAGTAAAATTTAATATTTTAGGAAAACCTACGCTGATGTAAAAGTAAGGACCAACATTTTGACTTGAAGATGGCAGAACATCAAAGTAGTTTTATTAAGTAAGTTGCCTAAGGATGTAGGAAAACAAAATCTAATAAAAAGGAAAAAGGCACAAAAAGTAATATTTTATTTGAGATAAATAAAATACACAATGAAGAAAGGCAAAGCTGATAATTTGATTTATTGAGGGCCATGATGTAGGTCACTCAAGGTTTAATTTTCACATGCTAATCATAAATTCACTGACATTACATCTGTGTCTGAAATTATTATGTCATAATGTCTGTTAAATTAATTTCCCATCCTTCTCTATTTAAAAGTTAATTCCCTATTGTCCTAGTTAGAACAGCTGGGACCGATTCATCACTGGATGGATGTAGCCCAAAACTGGATATTCTATAGCCTTCCATGCCATTTCCCAGAAACTGTTGTCAGTAGAGGCTTGCAAGGTGGAGGGATGTTCCTGTCCTCATGCCCTTTTATGGAATTCCCCACTCTGAGGGAAGGACTGAACATCCTTTTATGGAATTCCCCGCTCTGAGGGAGGGACTAAACATTCCTGCCTGAGCTGGAGAATATATAAACCTGGAGTTTCAGAACCTTACCACCACTCGTGGGATCCAGAGGAGGACTGCAGCTCGCCGCTCTCAGCCAGACTGCAGCTCACCGCTCTCAGCCAGACTGCAGCTCACCACTCTCAGCCAGACTGAGACCACCACCCTCGGCTGGGCTGCAATCAACACTTTGGCCGGACTGCAGCAGCTCTCCCACCGGCAGGTTTTTCCCCTCTCCCTTTACTTTGGACTCAGGGGGGTGGCCCAGGGAGCACCGTTTTGTTTGTGCCCTGGGTGCTGGGTTGTACATTTGGGCTTTGTGGGTTAGGGCCTGTTGCTTGTCTGTGTGGTCGTACTTATTGTATTATTTTATTAAATTGTTATTCTGACTTGTAATCTCTCTTTTGAGTTGGGTTAGTTTCCCCTGCTGGTTAACTTTTAAACCAGCACATTTTTGGTGCCCAACGTCGGGCAGAGAGTGAGAAGTCAGAATCACAATTTCATTTTAAGCATTTGTCTATTTGGATATAGAAACTCCCTGATCACCATGTTGTTTCATGCGTTCACGTGGATGTTGTATCTGAGTCTGTTCATATTTCCACAGATGGGGTACTATTTGCCTGTTTTGATGCTCTCTTTAAAACCAGGGAGAGGGATCCAAATTGCTTTATTAGTATACTATATTTATGTCATCATAACATCAGAAGCAATGAGTTTCATTGTAAATGTGTTTTCAGTCCTGTTTGCCTGTACTGGTTTGGGTTGCTACCTCTTGGGCCTCATTAAAAATCACACCCAACCCTTTGGGGAAACAGGGAGGAATGGTTGTTTCCAGCCTCTCACCTCCTTCTTCCCCTTCAGACCTGCTACAACAGTTTTTGAAAATACTGAGTTCCCTTTTGATGTTAAGGATAGCATAATGTTATTGTTAGTGTTGCTTTGTCTGCTCTGTACTGTCTACACCATGTTTAGGGTCAGAACAGGGCCTTCTAGGGAGGTTGTTTGGACGCCTGCCCTGGGAGTGGATAATGCTGAGTGGCACAGGAAGTGGGAGGACATCGGCCAGTATTTGGAGAAGTTTTCTCCTCCAATGATCTGGAAATTCACCCCTGAACAACTGCAGGATCCTGTTAGCATGATAAGACTGGTGAAGGGGAAATGCTCTGGCAGCTCCAGAGATGGCCAGCTCACAGCAACCTGCTGGGCCCTGGCCACTGCCTACTGGACACTACTTGACATGGTACAGCACTGTCAGGGGGAGGAGAGAAGGAGCAAATCCACAGGCACCATGTCCACCCAAACCACAGCTGAGTCAGAGGGCGAAAGAAATGAATCAACCAGCACTGTGTCCACACAAACCATCGAGGAGCCAGAAGGACAACCGAAACCAATAGCAGTCGCCCCTGTCCAGAAAAGGAAATCAAAGACTAAATCAGTCCGTATAGCAAATGATGACGAAGAGGCAGGAGCTTCACATCCACCGGAGGAGACAGAGCCAGAAATAATCACTCGGTCCCTATCCCTGGGTGAGCTACGTGAGCTCCGGAGAGAGTTCACACGACAGGCAAATGAGTCCATTCTGACCTGGCTGCTCCGAATCTGGGATGCCGCAGCTAACGACACAATTCTAGATGGGAGTGAAACCAGACAGCTGGGATCCCTGTCTCGAGATGTAGTCATTGATCAGGGGATTGGAAGGAGGCAGGAAACTCTCAGCCTCTGGTGGCGACTGTTGTCCAGTGTGAGGGAGAGATACCTTTGTAAGGAGGACCTCCACGTACAGCAAGGACAGTGGAACACGATGGGACAAGGTATCCGGTGCTTAAGGGAATTAGCTGTACTGGAGATAATCTTTTCAGAGGATGAAAGATTCCCTAAAAGTCTAGATGGTGTACAGTGCACATCCCAGATGTGGTTAAAGTTTGCACGACTCAGGCCAGAAATGTATTCCTGCTACTTAGCAACGCTGCAATGGAGGGAGGGAGAGGACAAGGTGGGCGCGTTGGTTAGTAAACTCAGGATTTATGAAGACACTGTCACCGCCCCATTATGAGCCCACGTCTCATCTGTGGAAACCAAACTGGCTGAACATGTCCGAAGCCTGGAAGAGAAGATTGAAGAGGGACACCAGAAGCTAAGAGAAGAAATTAAGGAAGGGATATTCCATATCTTGCCAGGACAAACAAGAGTCTCTGCTATTAGGAGCCAGCATCCCCCAGCTAAGGAGGGAGGGCACACTCCATGTGGCAATCTATGGTTTTACCTCCGTGAGCATGGAGAAGATATGAGGAAGTGGGATGAGAAACCCACCTCTTCCTTAGCAGCCTGGGTACGTGAACTGAAAAGAGGAACAAGTACCACAAGGAACTCTTCAAGGGTAAATGCTGCTCCAGTTTCTCGTGGGCAAGACTCCAAGTACAGGAATGATGATACGTCTGATCCTCTTGAAGGGACCTCCAGGTCATACTCACAAGAAGAGCACAATGAGTACCATGACCAGGACTAAGGGTGCCCTGCCTCTAGCCAGGTAGAGGAGAGGGACAATCGAGTCTATTGGACAGTGTGGATTTGGTGGCCTGGCACATCAGAGCCACAAAGATATAAGGCCTTAGTGGACACCGGCGCACAATGTACTTTAATACCGTCAAGATACATAGGGGCAGAATCCATCTCCATTTCTGGGGTAACAGGGGGATCCCAACAGCTGACTGTACTGGAAGTTGAAGTAAGCCTGACTGGGAAGGAATGGCACAGACACCCCATCGTGACTGGCCCAGAGGCCCCGTGCATCCTTGGCATAGATTACCTGAGGAGTGGGTATTTCAAAGACCCAAAAGGACTTTGTTGGGCTTTTGGCATAGCTGCTGTGGAGACAGAGGAAATTAGACAGTTGAACACCTTGCCTGGTCTCTCAGAGGACCCCTCTGCTGTGGGACTGCTGAAGGTTGAAGAACAATTGGTACCAATAGCCACAGCAACAGTGCACCATCAGCAATACTGCACCGACCGAGACTCTGTGACCCCTATACATAAGATGATCCGTGACCTGGAGACCCAGGGGGTGGTCAGCAAGACTCGCTCACCCTTTAATAGCCCTATATGACCAGTGCGTAAGTCCAGCGGAGAGTGGAGGCTGACAGTGGATTACCGTGGACTCAATGAAGTCACACCACCCCTGAGTGCTGCTGTGCCAGACATGCTGGAGCTCCAGTACGAGCTGGAGTCCAAGGCAGCCAAGTGGTACGCCACCATTGACATTGCCAATGCTTTTTTCTTCATTTCTTTGGCAGCGGAGTGCAGGCCACAATTTGCTTTCACATGGAGAGGTGTGCAGTACACCTGGAATCGACTGCCTCAGGGGTGGAAACACAGTCCCAGCATTTACCATGGACTGATCCAGACTGCACTGGAAAAGGGCAAGGCTCCAGAACATCTACAGTACATTGATGACATCACTGTATGGGGGAACACAGCGAGGGAAGTCTTCAAGAAAGGAGAGAAGATAGTCCAGATTCTCCTAAGAGCTGGTTTTGCCATTAAACGGACTAAGGTCAAGGGACCTGCTCAGGAAATTCAGTTCCTAGGAGTGAAGTGGCAAGATGGACACCGCCTAATTCCAATGGAGGTGATTAACAAAATAGCAGCCATGTCCCCACCAACCAGCAAGAAGGAAACGCAGGCTTTCCTAGGTGCTGTGGGCTTTTGGAGGATGCATATCCCCAAGTACAGTCAGATTGTAAGCCCTCTCTACCTTGTGACACGGAAGAAAAATGATTTCCAGTGGGGCCCTGAACAACAACAAGCCTTTGAACAAATTAAACAGGAGATTGCCCATGCGGTAGCCCTTGGGCCAGTAAGGACAGGACAGGACGTGAAGAACGTGCTCTACACTGCAGCCGGGAAGAATGGCCCTTCCTGGAGCCTCTGGCAGAAGGTGCCTGGGGAGACCCAAGGATGACCGCTGGGATTCTGGAGTCGGGGATACAAAGGATCTGACGCCAGCTATACACCAACTGAGAAAGAGATCCTGGCTGCTTATGAAGGAGTTTGAGCTGCCTCAGAAGTGATCGGCACCAAAGCGCAGCTCCTCTTGGCACCCCGACTACCAGTGCTGGGCTGGATGTTCAAGGAAAGAGCTCCTTCTACACATCATGCCACCGATGCCACATGGAGTAAGTGGATCGCTCTGGTCACACGGCAAACCCAGATAGGGAATCCTAATCACCCTGGGATTCTGGAAATTATCACTAATTGGCCCAAAGGTGAGAGTGTCGCTGGGTGTCCATCGAAAGGTCTCGGCTTGAAAGGGGGAAGAAGGACAGACGACACACACGAGGATGATGAGACAAAGGGATGTCTGCCCGCTACGCTGAGCAGGCAGCTTTTTATTAGGTGCCGAGTTCCCCTTTTCCCATACATACATACTATAAACATTTTCCTGCAAAACTCTCAGGAATGCAACACCTGCAGTTTGTTAAAACAGCTTGACCTTGTACTGTCCAACTCTCAGGGCTGTTTCCATGGCAATGTGCAGTTATCTCTTACTTCTCTCACGGGAATGGCCTTACTCCCTTTAATGCTTCTAGCTCTTCTACTTCCAGGGGGCCCGGGGGTTCCATGGGCCTGCCATCTCCCCCCACATGAGAGTTTCAGACTATCCTCTGAAGAAGAAGAGGAGCAGGTGACACGGGCTGAGGAGGCCCCACCATATGACAAGCTACCAGCAGATGAAAGGCGATATACGCTCTTCATGGATGGCTCCTGTCGCATTGTAGTGATGCTTTAAGCCCCTAATGGTTTTTTATTTTTCTAATATTGGTAAGCCTTATAAGTTTTATAAGTAGATTCTAAAAGCAGCAACCCTCCCTCCTTTGTCCCTTGTCCCTTATCCCTTTCCCTCTAGCACCCTTGTTTACACATTCCTTAACCCTCTTACCCCATTCTATGCTCCCTATATCAATCCTACTCCTGAAATTAGTAGAAATGTTTAGTCTTTTGTCAAGGCAAGGCCTAGATTGTTGGCAGAACAGCATATCAGGGCCTAAACCACAGAATATGGTCAAGAATTAGGTAACTATGTACCCTTTGTGCTCTGATGATGGTGAAGGTGATGAAGTAGGTGGTCCCGAAATGCATCCCAGACCCATTTTCAGGAGGTGGACCCCAGGGCGGTCCAGAGTAAAGGCCACAGGGTGGACACATCTGGGATTGGATGGATGGTATTATAAAATGTAACCTCTCGGGCACAGGGGCATGTGTCTTGTAACATCTACTGCCTTGGCAAATAAACCCTTTCTTATCTCACCCCTAATTAACTGCTCCGGAGATTTTTTCAGCACCATAAATCCCACAGCAACAGTAGGGACAAACCGAAACTGGAAGGCAGCTGTATGGAGTCCCACACGGCGAGTTGCAGAAGCAACCGAAGGACAAGGCGGGTCAAGTCAGTTTGCAGAGCTTAAAGCTGTTCAGTTGGCTTTGGATATTGCTGAACGAGAGAAGTGGCCAAGGCTCTATCTCTACACTGACTTATGGATGGTGGCCAATGCTCTGTGGGGATGGCTGGAGCGATGGAAAAAGGCCAACTGGCAGCGCCAAGGGAAACCCATCTGGGCGGCAGAGATGTGGCAGGACATCACTGCTTGGGTAGAGAAGCTGAATGTGAAAGTCGGTCACGTAGATGCTCATGTACCCAAGAGTCAGGGTAATGGGGAGCATCGTAACAATGAGCAGGCGGACCGAGCTGCCAGGATTAAAGTCTCTCAGGTAGATCTGGATTGGCAGCACAAAGGAGAATTATTTCTGGCTCGATGGGCCCATGACGCCTCCTGTCACCAGGGGAGAGATGCAACATACAGATGGGCTCGTGACTGAGGGGTGGACTTAACCAAGGACATTGTCTCACAGGTCATCCATGACTGTGAGACATGTGCTGCCATCAAACAGGCCAAGCGGGTGAAGCCTCTATGGTATGGTGGACAGTGGTCGAAGTACAGATATGGGGAAGCCTGGCAAGTTGACTACATCACGCTCCCCAGAACCCGCCAAGGCAAGTGCTTCGTACTGACCATGGTAGAAGGAAGTACTGGATGGCTGGAGACATACCCCATGCCTCATACCACTGCCTGGAATACCATCCTGGGCCTCGAAAAACAAATCCTGTGGCGACACGGCACCCCGGAGAGAATTGGGTCTGATAATGGGACCCATTTCAAGAATGGCCTCATAGACACCTGGGCCAAAGAGCACAGCATTGAGTGGGTGTATCATATCCCCTACCATGCACCAGCGGCTGGAAAAGTTGAGCGGTGCAACGGACTGCTGAAAACCACCCTGAAGGCACTGTGTGGGAAGACTCTCAAACACTGGGAGCTGCATTTAGCAAAGGCCACATGGTTGGTCAACACCCGAGGCTCCATCAATCGAGCTGGTCCTGCCCAATCAGAACCTTTGTATACTGTAGATGGAGATAAAGTCCCCGTGGTGCATATGAGAGGAATGTTAGGGAAGACTGTTTAAATTAGTCCCACCTCAAGCAAAGGCAAACCCATCCAAGGGATTGTTTTTGCTCAAGGACCTGGTTTCACGTGGTGGGTAATGCAAAAAGATGAGGAGACACGTTGTGTACCACAAGGGGACCTAATTTTGAGTGAGAATGGTCTGTAATGTTTCATTGTATATATATATATACATATATAAGTGTATATAGTTTTAAGGAGACATAGTTTTTAAGGGGGTTAATTTGGGCATGACATGGATGGCATAGAATGAGGGGTGGATAATGTCCTAGTTAGAACAGCTGGGACCGATTCATCACTGGATGGGTGTAGCCCAAAACTGTGTATCCTATAGACCTCCATGCCATTTCCCAGAAACTGTTGTCAGTAGAGGCCTGCGAGGTGCCCCTCCCCCCCCGGCCATGCTCCTGTCCTCATGCCCTTTTGTGGAATTCCCTGACTGAGCACCCTCACACCCTTTTATGGAATTCCCCACTCTGAGGGAAGGACTGAACATCCTTTTATGGAATTCCCCGCTCTGAGGGAGGGACTAATCATTCCTGCCTGAGCTGGAGAATATATAAACCTGGAGTTTCAGAACCTTACCACCACTCGTGGGATCCAGAGGAGGACTGCAGCTCACCGCTCTCAGCCAGACTGCAGCTCACCACTCTCAGCCGGACTGAGACCACCACCCTCAACTGAACTGCAATCAACACTTTGGCCGGACTGCAGCAGCTCTCCCACCGGTAGGTTTTTCCCCTCTCCCTTTGTTTTGGACTCAGGGGGGGCCCAGGGAGCACCGTTTTGTTTGTGCCCTGGGGTGCTGGGTTGTACATTTGGGCTTTGTGGGTTAGGGCCAGTTGCTTGTCCGTGTAGTCATACTTATTGTATTATTTTATTAAATTGTTATTCTGACTTGTAATCTCTCTTTTGAGTTGGGTTAGTTTCCCCTGCTGGTTAACTTTTAAACCAGTACATTATCAATCACAGAAAGTTTGATTTCTACACAGTGCACATGAGATCGCATACTGACATGCCAGGGCCAATAGCTGACAGGAACCGGGAGGCTGACAAAGCAACTACGTTTAACACCATACCCAGAGCAAGCAAAATTGTCTCATTCATTTTTTCATCAGAATGCACGCTCTCTAAAGAGACAATTCAAAATAACGATTAATCAAGCTCGAAACATTATCATGACATGTCCAGACTGTCAGAAAATCACACCCATGCCATCTCAGGAAGGCATTAACCCCAGAGGGTTAATGGCAAATGGGATCTGGCAAACAGATATCACACACAACTCTGAATTTGGCACATTAAAATGTGTACATGTAACTGTAGACACACATTCACAGTACATAACTGCTACAGCACACACAGGTGAGAAAGCCAAGGATGTAATGAGACACTGGCTCAGTTGTTTTGCTACCCTTGGTACCCCGAAACAAATAAAAACCAATAACGGACTGTCATACATCTCAGAAAAGGTAAGAAATTTCCTGTCAGAATGGGGAATTTCACATGTCACAGGAATCCCACACTCACCTACCGGACAGGCAATTGTGGAAAGGGCACACCACACACTGAAAGAAATGTTAGCTAGACAGAAAAAGGAGGAGAATTTGTATAGTCCGCAAGAGCATCTGTGGAAAGCCATATATGTTATCAATTTTTTAAATTGTGACAGTGCTGAAAAAAACAGGTATGAAAAGCAGCACAAATCTCAGAATCTCACCTCCTCCAAACCACTAGTCATGGTAAAGGATTTGATTTCAGGGCAGTGGACAGGACCCCTAGATCTTATGACTTGGGGGAGAGGTTACGCCTGTGTGGCTACAGGAAAAGAACTTAAGTGGATTCCTTCCAGGTGTGTAAAACCCTATTTAGGTACACAATTACAGCAGCAAGAACCAGAGTAACGCAGAAGTTATAAAAGAGTTATGTTTATGTTTCAGGTTTACATTAAGGGACGACCAATGTGGTAAAAAGCAGTCTGCAAAGTATCTGTGCATATGAGTGTGAATGAAAGACGGCCATCGGTGAATGAGAAGAGTGAATGAATAAAAGAGTTGTTTGACTGGACAAATATTAAAACACAAAACACCTCACAAAATAACATTACCTCCACCACAAGGTCACTTTAAGAGAATTTAGTTTTGCTAATCTTAGCCTGTTTTTTAAATAAAGTTGAACTCCCCAGTTATTTAAAAACCCTCAGATTAATAAAGGTTATAAGTTTATACACAGTTGGGCTAAGGCCCCTAATTTAATAAAGTTATTTCTCCAAGTTGCACTACCCTTTAGGAATATAAGAAAGTTTAAAAGGTTTACAATAGAAGTATAAGAGGCCAAAGCAAGCGATGTGCTGGGTCATTGTGAGCTTTGGTGGTTTACAATGTACTGTTCTGATTATTAGCACTGTTGTTTTTGCACTGTTTTCGTGAATTCCTTAGATAATTAAGAGGGGGGTGATGTAGGGGGCGTGTTTAAGGTACGAGGGGATGTGTGCCCGAGGGAGCATGTGCCAACATAGACAACCTTACTGGTCAAAGAAGTCACATGGTTTTAAGGGATAAAAACAGTGCTGAATTTAAAATAAATCTCTTTGTTTTACCACCTCACGAGGAGCGTGTATTTTCCTTATTACATAAGGACGCGTGCCCCTACACCACTGGAAAGTCAAAAAGCATTGGAAGAGAGAGATTAAAATAAGGTGTACTATTACAGCCTAAACGGGTTCCTCACTGGAGATGAGTGATCTGTTTCTGTTTTGCTTAACTAGTTCACCGTAAAAATGAAGGCAGTATTTGCAGAGAGATTTATCATAGCTCTTTAAAATCTTATGACTGCCCATGCAGTCCTTGTTAAGCATTCCCAAGATTAACATAGGGATAGCCATAGGGATGTTCTTGGCATTTTGTAGTCTGATCTTTTAACTGCAATAATTGTATAAGAAAAAAGAAAAATTGTAATAACATAGCATACCGGCATGTTTTGCCTAACTGTTGCTTCCATTTTTCTTCATTTTTAATTCTAGTGGAAGCTTAAATGTGAAACTAACTGCTCAGGGGATGTTCCTAGCAGTCAGTCATACAGTGGCCTTTGGCTTTTTGATTACCATAGAGTGTGGAGCTTTCTGCCAATAATTTGCTGGTTTGACTTACACTGAATACAGAGAAACAAAACAACATTTGTGGAGGCCTGACCACTAACTCATTCAAGTATCTTACACTAATACTATTCATGGTAACCATGAGTCCCTGATTTATGAGGCGTTACAATTTCTCATTTTGAAGCCCATGGCTTCACATTAAAGTATATAATTTTTTATTTCATGCTCATACATAACAAGTCCTGAAGTTCCTGTAGTGTGGTAGAACTCAAAATGTGCCGCTATTTACCTTAGTCCATGTGTTGATTATAGCCACCAGATAGCTCTTACTCTGCATGTTTATTAAAGCACACTTATCTTGGCTATAACTCTACTCTGTTTCTTGAAAGCAATCAGTGTTTCCAACAATCTTCTGTCTTTATTTTGTTGTGCAGACTGAAATTAACAGACTGAAAATAGAATAACAAGTTCCAAAAAAAGAAAAATGCCAAAGCAGTAACCACTCATTCATCAAGGTTATACTTTCCTTTTTTCCTATAAGAGTCCACCTGCTTAGCTTTGTAGATAAAATTACTTTTCCCAGCAAAGAGGAAGACCAAGCATCCTATCTTTTTCCCCAGTTTGCAGAGATGTTAACAGAGTGCGAACTGTGGAGTCTTCCTTATAAATAGTGATGCAGACCCTGTAAGAACACAGCTTAGGCAGCAGAATGAGCTTACAGGACTGGCAGTGTAAGAAAAACACTCCACAAACCACAAGCAAACAAACAAACACCCATCTGAAACAGAAACCAAAGTAAAAACTGAATGGCAGTGAGATTTTCTGAGACACTTGTCACCTCGGACAAATATAACTGCAAGATCTTCAGTGACTGTACAAAATTACAGTGTGTCAAAGGCAAAGAAAATAACTTGCCAGATTTTCTTGACAGAGAAGAAAGAGGAGAGACTGTATATAACACAAGGGCTATTTAGCCAGCAATACACTGAAGCTCATTCAAAATATTAGTAAGAGTATTCCCAACAGTTGCAGTGGATGTCTGCTATCAAAGCTCATATCTAGACAATGGAGAGTTATATTTCCAAAAGAAATGTTCACAGCCAGATTTTTAAATTCATTCTAGTACAGAGGTGGCCTGGCATTCAGTAAGAGTGAAATTCCCAACATTTCACTGACCTATGTTTTACATAGGTCTACAAACACTGTCCTTATTTTAGAAAAATATGCTATTTTTCTTTGTAGATCCTCCTTTCTTACTTCAAATCTCTTCAGAGCTCTTTTTAATTCAGACCATCAGTAAACCAAACCCTTTGCCTTTTCCCTGTTGCAGTGCTCTGCCAACATATCAGTATTGGTTATTCAAACTCTGTCTGCCTCTATGAATCATTCCCAGCTTGGTTTCAAGAATGAAAGGGCAGTTGTGACCAGGATCTGAAGATAAGGAGCTGAGGGAACACAGGCTAAAGAAGTGTGAACAGTGTTGTGCAGCAACGCTGCATTCATTCTCCTGCCAGTTTTGTCCACTGAGTACTAGTCAACTATGTAAGACTCTTCATGAGACCATCAACAAAGGTGGCACACCAGAGTTTCAGTTCCTCCTTTAGAATGCCCAGTCTATCTTTTCTTTAAAAAGTAATGTCATACATTCCCCAAGCCACTTTTAGATAGCTTTTATAAAGGCTTTTTTATAAAAGTTTTTTATAAAATGCTTTTATAAAAAGCATTCAAACAAAAGGAGTTCAGTGGGAAGCAAGAATACACTTGCTAAATATTTGTGTAATTAATGTAAAATCAGGGCATGCACATTTGCTGATAAGATAATTTAACTTCCAGTAGAGTTCATAAGATAATTTAATAGGTATACCCTCTACCAACGGGGTATACCTGCAGCAAAATTTGTTTGTATTAAGCAAAATAACCATAGCTCATGCCCACTCACAAATTTTGTACTTATTCAGACAGGCCTTTGTGTACTGAACTTGCATTCCCTGACACTAATGTTAATGTATAAAAGTGAATTAAATACATGCTATTAGTTGGAAATGAAGAGATTATTGGTGGGGGAAAAAAAAGGTGGACCACCACAGGCCTTTTCCAGGCCCAAAGTGACTCGTTTTGGATTGTAGACAAGAAAAGGCTAAATTAGTGAAAATAAAAAATAGCCTAAATATGAGAACAGGGTTTATTTTACTTTAAATGTATCATTAAGCATTCATAGACCTGAAAGTTGCCAAAAAAGGAATCAGTGGAGTTTTTCATTGCTACTGCAGTCCATGGCTCGTTTGCAACTTTTGTCTCTAAGAAGAATGCAGGAGGTCAAGAAGTCTGTCCCTTAACTGTTAAAATCTGACATGTGGGTTCTGTTATGTCTCACAGCAGTTCTAGTGTTCAGCTAGGTTTATGTGACTAGACCAAAAAAGTTCCTATACAATGCTATGACAGATGATGGCAGATATCTCACAGCTAGTTTTGAGTGTGGGGCTTTCAGGAGTCAGTGCATAAATATTAACAGGAGATCTGGCTGAGTTGAAGTAGGACTGGAAACTTAACGTCTTTTGGATGCTGAAACTTCCTGTTTAAAAGATCCACTTAATGATTTTTGTAGGTCAATTAGAATTTGACCACAGGGAAACATTTTCTATGGAAGATTGTTTCTGCGTGACAAAAAATGAGAAGAGTCAAATAGTATAGTATAACCTGATAAATTATGGTTAAATATTAAAGTTATCAAGTTTAGGAGCTGAAGAATATATTACATAAAATTGTTATATAAAAATCAGGAAAAATAAATTTCTCATGCAGGATTGTAAAAAAAATATTTTATAAGACAGTGTTAGGATTGGAGAAACTATCAGTATATTTCAGTGGTTCCTGTTCTAAATTGCTGCAATAATATTTTTCTTCTTTTCTTGCTATTCTGTTTCTTTGTCCTCCACCCTTCCCTTTTCACTTTTTTCTTCTCAACGTCTAATTTTTTATTTAATTTCATTTATTTTTCTTTTGTTTCTAAAAGCACTTATCTGTTACATTTCAAATTGAAGCATTCCCCAAAATGCCATAAAGAAACACTTGCATGAAACTGGTTTAATGAACAAATACATCATAAACAAGCATCCACATACATTTTTTAATCTCTCAAAACCTGTACTGTCTGCTGTGTGAGATCCCAGAATCTTATTAATCTTTAGGTGCCAGTCTTGAAATAACTCTTTAAGTCCTGTTCTCCTATAAACACCTTTTACTTGCAGCCACCCACATACATAAAGCAGGTTAAATGGATATGGAGAGACACCTTATATCCTGTGTAAATCAGAACAGAAGTATCCATTTGGCTGGATATGAGACAGTGGATATTAGACCTCACAGCTTTGGTCTGTAGAGCAGTTGCCTCCAAACTGGGGTCCCTGCACCCCAGGGGGTACTCAAGACAATCCACTGGGGTGCAGGAAGTATATTTCTACTAATAAATAATAAAATAAAATAAAAAATATTGTTTATGTCATACTTTTAAAAATTTCTATTTTGTATGCATTTTATTAGTGTACCTAACATTAGTATACTATTCCATGTATGTAATTTATAAATAAGCATACTTATACTGGAGTGCATATTGAAGAATTTTTCACTGATGGGGATGCACAATGAAAAACATGTTCAGAGACCTCTGCTCTAGACCATATAGCTCACCTTGAGCACTAGGAAGGTGTTACATCTATAATGAATAAAATACATGTATAATACTCTACTTAGGCCAGTCTTTGTGGCATGAATGAGCAATCAATCCTATTAGCCATGATAAAAGCAAATGTCTTCTTTACCCTACAAAAACAAACTCAATCAACTTCCAGCTGTGCCTGGTTTTGCAGTTCTTGCTCATCCTTTGCAATTAAGACATAGTGGAAGGTGAGGGCATGATATTTTGACTCCTGCTGTCTGATAAGGGTTTCATGTCACAAAACACACATGGGGCCTATTTAACTGGTTTTGGTATTCAGCTTGTAAATGGCTGAACCTGTGATCTGGGCTTACAAAAAGAAGGAAGCCCTGAATGCACAAGGACAGTCTGCCATCCTTTCTCTGGGTAAGCTGGAAGAGTTACGGATGTGTTACTTGGCAACCTCAATCAATTTGAGCACTGAAAATTGTTATTTCCAACTCAATATATGATATTCTTGCAGGTTATTTTTTTTTCCCCAATACTTTTATTTTTTTAAATTCTTTTGCTTCTGAAGGTGGCATATTCAGCATACACAAGCAAAATGCCATTTACAGAGCAACATTAGATTGCAATATGCAAAGAGGAAAAGATAATAACTGACAGTGAAGTTTTGAATGGCAATGGAAGTTTTGTCCATAGAATTATTGCAGCAGCTCATCTGTAGAACCAGGGACATCCTTATATGCCTGTTTTGGTCTGTTTTCCTCTTATTCTCAGATTGTGGACTGCGTAGGGCAAGAACTCTTATTTCTCTGTCTGTACACTGTCAATAATTGCTTTTATGCTACAAAATCATGTTCTTCATCCTAAACAAGAACCATACTAAAACTAATAATCAAAGCTATTGCAACAGCAGTACTTAGGACTGTCAAATGCAGAAGGTCTAATTCTCTACTGCTAAACCACTGGAAACTGTCTGGGAGCAACCAAACGAGGAGGACTGACGCAGATGTGAGAGTAAAGTATTTGATGAGTGTGAGCAGAGACCTTGGGGTAATGAATACACTGTTTCCAGTAGAATTTAAATTATGATTTTTATTAGCAGTGGAAATAGAGCAGGTACAGAAGAGAGCAAACCTTTCAGTTCTCCTCTGTTTACTTAGTCATCATCAATGCTAAGAGCTTCACCACTTCTTTTGAAGGGAAACACACATGAGGCTGCCTAGACAAGCTTCTACCTCCAAAGACCTACCAGGCTCTAGTTCTGCGTAAACACGTTTGGCATAAACAAGCATTGCCATCTGATGACAGAGCCTTGGTACTGCAGAGTGACCCTCTGCCTGGAGAAAGCTGACACTAGGGCAGGTGACTTTTTCATAAATGAAATGTCTATGGCTAAACACCTGATTTTAGTTTTTTTTCTGAAACCATTTTACAGCGATTTTCTCATTATGAGAATCCTGTTTTCCTGAACTAAGCAGGATTTAAGTGGCATGAAAGAGATCACTTTAATGCTTCTACACTAAAAACCCTAACTCCACAATGATAACATGTCTGTGTTCTGAGGCAATGGGCTAGCAACCCCTTTTGGTTTCTCCTGTGCATGCTGAGAATGCCACAAGGCAGCAATGAGCAGTCTTGAATACCACTTCCACTACAAAATTTCTGTTCAGTGCTATGGACTCTAAAAGCCTCACTCTATCATTACTTCAGATGCTATCTTTGACATTTTACTACGTGTTGTAAGCTGTTTCTAGGGGCAGAAGAAATGGTGGGGGCCTCATCCAGAGTACTGCGTCTAGTTCTGGACTCCTCTGTACTCCTCCTGGACAGAGTCCAGCAGAGGTCAACAAAGATGATTAAGGGACTGGAGCATCTGTCCTATGAGGAAAGGCTGAGGAAGCTGGCCCTGTTCAGCCTCAAGAATAGATGACTGAGAGGGGACCTTATCAATGCCTATAAGTACCTGAAAGGAAGGTGCCAAGATGATGGAGCCAGTCTCTTCTATGTAGTGCCAAGCAATAGGACAAGAGATAACTGACAGAAACTGATGCACAGTTCCACCTGAACATGAGCAAGAACTTGCTTGCTGTGTGGTGACCGAGCACTGAACAGATTGCCCAGAGAGGTTGTGGAGTCTCTCACTGGAGATATTCAGGAACCATTTGGTCACTATCCTATGCAATGTACTTCTGCTTGAGCAGGGAGGTGGGATCACATGACCGACTGTGGTCCCTTCCAAACTCACCCATTTTGTGATTCCGTGATCTCCTCAGAGTCACACTAAAAAAGTGCTTCTCCAGCCATATCCTTGGTGTCCTTGCCAACTTCTCTGTGTGTTCACACTGCTTTTCTCAGATTCCCAGAAACCTGCCTAACAATAATATCAGGCTCCTAGGGTGGCTGGACCATACCTTGCAATGCACCAGTGTTTCGGTTATGGTTTCCTGTTAGGTTATTGATCCGAAAAATACCTGGGCGGTGAACAGTAAAGCAACAGACAGGGATGCACCTTCTAGCACCCCTAGTCCAGTTATGTATGAAGGGAGTAGGAGGGTAAAGGATACAGGCCAGGCTCAGATGCTCTTCTAAGCTGCTACTGCAGGAGGTGGACCCTGGGCTAGATATGCCCCTCAATTCTGAAATCAACTGGGAACCAGTACTTCTGGATACAGGAGGGTAAGCAGACAGAAATATTTTTCCCAGTGATCAAAAACCTGATTCTGGCATTGACATCTAGACTGGTTCCTCCCTGTCTTAACACATACAGTGTTTTGGGTATCAGCTCTATGTTGTATGATGAACTGGCACTGGGACCTGTTCTAGCACATTCAAAAGGCAAGGGCTGGGGTTTAGCCTACAGAACCCTTTCACACTTGCCTGAGTCATGAAATTAAATTCTCAAGCAGAAAAAACTCCAAGAAAATTGAATATAGAGATAAGATAAGAGAACAGGTCTTTAATGAAGGCCTTCTGGCCACAGGAGTACAGAAAAAGGTGTGCACCCCCATCTCCAGGGGTTCCACAATATATAGTATTATCCATCCAATCTCAGAACTAACCACTCCTCAGATCCTCTCCCTCACATGTCTCTTTGGAATTGAGTCAGGAGGTCCTAAGACCCCTTTCTTCCTCATCTTCCTCTTCTTCATGGCATGTACTGTCTTTGGAACTTCTCCAAGGTTCCGGGCTTGAAGGTTGCTTTGACTACGATGGTATTTTGTTGTTCAGGCCTGGGGTGCAAATGTTCTTAAACAGAATGAAGGCCTGCCTTGACAGGAGTCTTAACAAACTTAAAGAATTTAGAAAATTCAATATGAAATGGGGGTATAGGGTTTGGTAAGTGTATAACTACTATTCTAAAGTGTGACAGACTACGCAGCTATACTAAAAATCTATATTTACTACACAGCTACTTTAAAATCTATAAAAAGCTAAAAATCATAACAATTCAAAGGCATCAAACCTTATAGAAGAAGATACTTCTAATTGCGCTGATAAACATTTGAGATTATCTAGAAATTCTGAATTGGATCATGTACAATTGAAATTGCCATAGCTGAAAAATGCTGAGTTGGATCTTCACAGCTGAACTTCTGTGGCACTGTCCATGTAACTCATCCTGAAGAAAAGTCTGGACAGACTGTACTTGGAATTATAGCAATATAAATAGTTATTTGAGCCAGCAAATAAATCTGCAAGAACATTAATGGAAGACCTGTCCTGGCAATCCAACCTATGATCAGGGTTTGAGAATGGAGTTTGACTGTTTAGACCAATCATTCTTCCTCCGTCAATCTTGAATTTTGCAGGTTCCCAGTTTAAATGCAAAAAACAATCTTTCTTCCTTTTTTTTTTTACTTGGTTGTTACACTGACAAATTGTATCATATAATCATGGCATGTCAGTCAGAGGTTATTGTTGACAGAGGTTATTGTTGACAGAGGTTATTTATTTCTGCAAAGTGAACTGTTAAAAATTTTAACTACATCTTGCTTACCTTCTTAGCCTAGTATTGAGTGCACTGAAATCTCCCTGTGTTTTTAACATTAATTTTGCATTTTGCTTCTGTTTGTTGTTTGTTTGTTTGGGGTTTTTTTAATTTTTTGACACAAACTTGGAGTGATTACTTAAAAAACTTTTAACTTATGCATTTTACAAGTTGAGAAGTGGTAGCAAATGCAATATTGAGGTAGCATACTCTTTGCTCTGCTTGCCAGAATCTTGTGGATAAGTAGAAAATACAAAGATTTTAAAATTATGGTTCAGTATTTATGTTTGTATTTCAGAGGCATGTAGACTTCTTTTCCGAGATCTACTGTTTGCACATTAAGTGCTTTGTCACCCTACAGAAAACTGCAAAGGTACACTCCCAGAGCTGGTCTCACAAAGGAATGCTGTCAGTGTTCCAATTCCCACAAGAGGGCACCAGGCGAACACGGCAGGGGAAAATCCCTTCACGTCAGTTAAATTCAACCTTGTAGTTTAATTCTACTTATTACTCAGTCAGAGTCATATAATGCATAGTATCAAATAAAGCCCATTTTACATCTGCTACATGGAGAAATTATTTTTAGCCAATTTGTACTCATAATTACCGGAGTTTAGACATCAGTTTATGGCATTTGGTATCTTTCACTCGTGTTCAGAGATGTGGAGTGATTTGCTATCATAGTCATAAATAAATGTTCTATCTCCTATGTGTGCATACTGTCCCAGAAATTCACACAGATGAAAGGAAGCACTTTCTGAAGCAATGAAGACAAAATATTGGTTGTTCATCTAGAAATCAGCCTAATAATTTCCTCCTCATACAGATATTGCAGCAGGCAGGATGCACTGTTCCAGCCCTAATCATCACAGCATTGCAAGATAGAGGGTATCTGGTGAAGTGACATGGCCTTGCAAATGATTTCAGTGTGACTTGCTGGATCTTACCCTCTTCTCCGCCCAGGCAGCACACAACTTCTGCTGTTTTGGGACCTTTGCAAAAAGAAGATTCTTCTTCAGAAAAAGCGGTATCCAAAGCTGCCTTTCCCACATGGGCACTTTTACTTCAGGGGGGAAAAAAGACCTTTGAGAAGGAGTTTCACAGCCGCTGTCTTTTTGGCTGTCATTTAAATTTACAAGGTGCAACATTCATAACAGAATACCTGGGGATTTCTCATCAACATTTGTCTTAGTTTCAAAATAATTACACATTTGGGATTTTATGTGCTGGGTGAAAAGTTTGTTCCAAAGGAGTTACATGGCTTTGGAAGCTTTTGGAAGAGTTCTAAAACTGCTGTGAACCGTGTTGTTTGGTTGACGTCATCTGTGCGCAAATAAGACCACGTTTTCTTCTATATAGAAGTGAGCTGTTTCAGCAATGTTTAGTCAACCAGCACTGACCTTCTCAAATCTACAAATTCATTTTCAATAAATGTTTAACTACTGTTTTCTAAAGGGACATGTGGAACCTACTTTTAATCTTACACTGATTTTATTGTTACCACACAGCATGATTGCTGTAGGGCTGCACAGCTTGTCTACACTCTACCATAAAGTATAATTATTTAATGCAAAGTCAACTTTCTACACTACGGTGGAATTCCAGAAATTACCGGTGTGTGCATATATTCTAAGGCGAGGGATGTGGAAATGGGTTAATCTATAGCACAATAAGTTGCCTTGAGTACAGAAGATTGAGAGCATGCTCTATATGATAAAAATAATTATTCTGCTCCCACAGTAGAAAATGCTGATCTGGATGGATTTGTAAGAAACCAGAATCCTTTCAAAGGATTTCTATTTCAGTTCACAGTTTACTTTTTTCTACCTGGCTTCCACGGTAGGAACAGAGGAGTAAAACTCTTGTCCCGCTCATCTCACGAACTCCAGAATTCTCAGCTGAGGTTTCATCTTAGAACTCAGGGAGAGTATGCATAGCTGTGTGAGTAAAATGAAAGAGGTTATCCTCAGGCATGGGTATTAAAACTTTAGGTTGTGTCCATTTTGAACTGACCTTGACTATTTGATACTGAAGTACAGCTCTTCCTGCAGATTACTGAAGTATTCGTTAGAGTCTTCACATTTAAGATGAATTGTCCCTAATCAGAAATTCTGGAGTCTGTTACCATGACTCATATATTCCCAGGCTGTTCTGTCTACTTGCTTCTACCCAGTTTAAGTGCACTCATCCAAAATTTTATGGGATTTTTGCTATTAGTTGTTCTCAACTATTAAGACTGATGTAGCTGCTGTAGATCGTTGTAAAGCATTGTTTACCCTTTAAAAAAAAGCTAACTTCAATGTTTCATAAATTTTCCAAAATCCACCTGCTGCTCCAAGAGCATTTTTATCCTGCTGGGCTGGTAACCACTTGCCAAAGACTGAAATATCCCATTCAGAAGAGCATTTCAACTACTCATACCTAATGTCTTTAGGACACTCTGTAATTCTGGGCATGGCTTTAAGGAGAAGACATTTATGCATACCTTTGAAGCATGTAATGTATAGATATGCAATGTGCTTTGGATGAAGAGAGAATGTATGTATATGCAAAGAGGCGCACCTTTTAGAAGATTTTTGCCCTGTGTTTGACACAACCTGGAAGACTTCAGTCTGAGATTTCCATTTAGAATTTGAGACTGTGCTCATTCAATTCATGGATGTATTCTACTGAAAATAATTAAGATTTTTAGTTATTGATCTCCTTAGATAGTGGAAATATAAAACAATGGCTGGTACAACAAATCTGCACTGTATAGAGTAAATCACCCATATTCAGATTTGTGTTTGTCAAGTTATTGTGTGAAAAGGTGGATCTAGGGTCAGGTGTTGGGTGAACTTGGTTTCCCACACTGGTGCTTGGATTTTTCTGATCAAATATTAGCAGCAAAACATATTACTTGATTTTGCTGCACAAACAGCTAGTCTGGAATCAAAAGAGACTAAGGAGGGTCTAGATTCCCTTGCAGCAGTATTTGTATGAGGTGCATTAATTTCTGACTTTTGAAGTGGAACTCAACCTACATCTCTCTATTGAACAGACTTGGAGAATTTGTTATAAAAATCTCATTGAGTCCAGCTGCCAGCGGCTGTTTCCTTGCAGCTTTTTTATATTGTGGGATATTTTGGGGCACATGGGATTAGCATGATCTCTGTACACAGAATAAGTTAATACTTGATAGAATCGGTTACTAAATGTGTGTTTTTCCTGTACTGATGGGTCAGGATAAGAACATTCCTGTGAGGCGGAAAATACTAACCTTACTCTGTAGATTGTGTGCAGTTCACATGCCGCATGCAGTTTTGCAATCAAGCGGTGAAAGAAGTGGACTTCTGAATTTTTGGGCATGCTTCCAAGAGCCTTAGCATTGAAACGTGACCATTGCAAACACTAAGAGCTACCAGCACCCCTGTCTCGATTGATTTTCTGTGCCGTTCACATAACGGATGCCCAAAGCATCTTTCCCCCGCCTCTACCCCACAATGTAAAAGAGTGAGATAAGACTTGGTTTAAAAAAAAAAAAAAAAAAAAAAAAAAAAGTATGCTTGCGGAGATTGGGGTTTCCCCGCCGCTATTCCCTCATATTTTAGAGAACCGGGGGGATGATGAGATGGGCTCCCGCTTGTCATTCCCACCCCCGTCCCCGCCTTCCTGCAGCCCAGCGGTGTGGGGGGTGGTGGGGCCGGGGCCGCTCCCCGCCCATGGCCTCGCCCGTGTCCCCGCCCCGCCCCGCTGAGGCAAGTGGCGGCGGCGGCAGCCTCGTCCGCAGTGTCGCCCGCCGCCACCATGACGGACCGCTCCACCTTCGATACCAATGTCATCACCATGACCCGCTTCGTGATGGAGGAGGGCAGGCGGGCGAAAAGCACCGGGGAGTTCACGCAGCTCCTCAACTCCCTCTGCACGGCCATTAAAGCCATCTCCACCGCCGTCCGTAAAGCGGGCATTGCCAACCTGTGAGTCCCGGGATGCACCCCGCACCTTCCCGCATCCTCGCGGGTCCAGGAGTGCCTCCGGGGTGGCAGGGATGGGGGTGGGGATGGGAATGGGGATGAGGGTTACCAGGAAGGTCTGTGAGTGGGGTTGCATCAACCCACCCAGTTGTAACTCCATTAGCATCTTGGTTTCTTGATTTTCTCAAGTAATACATTTCCTATAACTTTTTAATAGTATTAGGCATGCAGTCTTTGAGCGATGTCTCCCAGTAATAGAACTTCATGCAAACCTTCAGCAAGTTTGGGTACTTTGAACCATAAGACCAAACAAACAGACTGAAATACAAAGCCTGTCAAAATATAGCTGAATTATTGCTCATTGCATATTGCTTAGTATCAAAGCACGATTTTATGCTTTGAGGTGTTTATCAAATTCAGTGTAGCTTTTTTCCTATTACATCATAGCAACTAAAGTTTCTCTGTGAAACTTTGGATGTCTAAGGCTTTTAGAAAGTGCACTGGTTAGGAATAGTAGTGTCTGTAGCCAGCCAGTCAGAGGGAAGTTGCTCTGTAGATGCATCGTTAGGAAATTAGAACTCTTGAAATGTGAAATAACTGAAACTGGTTGTAGGTAACTAATCCTCCTAAGTATTTTATTTGTTGTTCATATTCCCAGTTGTATGTCGATCAGGGCATTAGACATGGGCTGCTTCAGCACTTACTGGAAACTGTAAAGACAAAATGATTTTGCCTTTACAAGCCATGCAGTGGAAAATATAAGAAAAAGGCAAAAATCCTCCACTTTATGCATGTTTGAACTATTTTTCTATTTTGACTTCAGATATCATGTAACTGTGATAATTTTTAATTGTTATGTGCTAGCCCTTTCATGACTATTGGTAAAGACCAGGGTTTCCCATCTGTAACCTGATTTGTAAGTCTAAGGTCCTATTCCTTTTGCAGCCTACATGTGCGTTTCTTGACAGGTGCCCACAGGTTCAATACCTGTACAAATAGACTTGCCTTATCATATGCAGTGGGTTTGACTTTCCAGCAGTGCTGAGGTGCCAGGCTTCAGACTCGTAAGCCTCTTTTCGCAGTGCATCTCCCACTGTGGGACTGCGTTTTATAACCAGGACATTGCTTTGCTGTCAGGAATGTGAACAAATAGGGATCACTGGAATCCATTTCTTTGGATCCAGGCTCAACTATATGCTTAGTGCTGCCCAGCAGGGAAGGTGCAGAACAGCTGGGGAAGACGTACAGACCCTTCCCAGCTTCAGGCCCCACAATGGACACTCTGCCTTCCCCACCCAGGAGTCCCCAACGGGCAAGATGTGAGAACTGTAGCTGCTGCTGTGCCTCCATACCTAAAGCATGGTGTTCAGAGTACATTTTTTTTCTAAAAGCACTTTCACAATTGCAGGAAAATGTTCAAGCCACTGTAACAAAGAGAGAGAGAAAAAGACAGAATTTTTCTTTGTCTCACACATTAAACTGAAGAAATGCAATGCATTCCTAAAGTGGTGTGTTCAGTGTTATTAAAAATACCCTGAAATACCAGTGTTCAGAGTAATCGATGAACCACAGCTGAAGGGCATAAGAGTCATCTGAATGTATGCTGGCTACTGTTTTTCTCTTCTAAGAATTAAACTTCCCCTTTCTTGGTTTTGCATGCTTTCAAAATCACCTGTCATATAGTCTTTGGTACTTCCAGATGCCAGATGGTTTGATTCTGGTTAGCTCATAGTGTTTTATTTTTGTTTCTTATTTGTATTTTTCTGTTCTTTTCCCAAGGAAATGTCTACTACTTAAAATCAAAACTGAAAACAATGAACCGTAAAAAAGCTGATTTATCTGTGAGCAAAGTTTTTCTGCTGCAATTTGCACATCATATTGCTAATCAGGAGTCCGTATGTATATTACATACAGAAGTTATAGCATAACTTGTGTCATAAGATTCACACATATATTCATATATATATTATATATGTATAATACTTTTAAGTATAAGTTTTCTAATGAAGTCTTAGGAGCCTAGGATTCAGGGACAGTATTTAAGTCTTGAAGTTAAGAGGTCATTAAGAAGCACAATTGTAATTCAGCCTTCACAGCCTGCTCCAGTTGTGTTTACCTGTAGTTTACTGAAAAGTGATTCTTTGTTTTGTATTCCTTGCATTCATCAGCTTCTAGATTTGCCACCACAGCTGAAGTTAACAGGTCTCAGCAAGAGTTCACTGGACAGTAAATAAAAAGCAGGCTTAGAGGGCTGAGTTATCATCCAAAAGTGCTCTATGTTTTACAGAGGTTTTACAAGTATATGTTTGCCAGAAACAGCACACTTTGGAAGACAGGGCTCCGTTCTCATGAAATGCTCTCTCTTGCCATTGCTCTAGCTATGGAATTGCTGGGTCTACTAATGTGACAGGAGATCAAGTAAAAAAGTTGGATATTCTTTCCAATGACCTGGTGATTAACATGCTCAAGTCATCCTTCAGTACATGTGTTATTGTGTCAGAAGAAAACAAAGATGCTGTGATAGTGGAAGCTGAAAAACAGGTTAGTAGCTTTAAAAGTTCTCCCTCCTTGATTTCAGATCAGCCTTTAAAGCTGTGTTGCTTCAGATTTGAGAAACTAAAACCTGCTAAAAGTTTCAGAAAACAGGTACTTTCCTATATTGGCAAATGAAGGTGGAGTGGGTAGGTGGAGAGAGTGTCAGTCAACATCTGTCCTTTCTATCATTTCAGCTCTCCAGACTGATGTTTGTTGTTTTCATTTTTTTCTCTGTTGTTCCTCCCCACCTTACTTTTTTCCCACCTTTTACTGGTTGTGGAAGAAATGTTTCTTTATACCCCATCTGATCTCTGGAACTATGCTCTGAGTCAGTCAAGCCCTGTTGTAAAGTCACTTTGTCAGTAGGACACTGAGGAGCTGTTCTGTGCAGGACAAATCTCGAGGTCTTTAATTCATACATATTCTCCTTGAAGCCCCTGAAAGACTTACAAACAATGAAACAAAAGTAATTTTTACATATTTATTATTTATGTTGACAAATCTGCGTGCATTTCTTGAGGGGTAGTTCCTTTTTCCTATCTAATATTTTGATGTGATCATGTAAAAATTTGAGTAAAAAATTAGTAAAAATAAATGATTAAAGCATAATTTGAAAAGCACTTCTTTCTTTCTCTTCCTGTTGAGAAATCTTCAAAGTTGATTTTGTAGGCATTGGATGAACACAGATGCCTTAGATCTGAACAAATATTATCAACGATTCTCAAAGGTCACTGAGGGATGCTCAGTGTTAATGCTTTTCTAAATTAAATATGATCTAATATGGTGTTTTTATCAATTCCTACCCAGAATTCCTACTTGCAGAGTAAAGCATTGCTGAACTTAAATAAATTTCTGGCATGCAGGATAAATTCAAATGAAAAGTGAATAAACACTCTTGTTATACATTATTATTAACACAACTGTGAATAAAATAAGGGGGGGGGGGGGAACAAGATACTTAAAAGGTACAGTTAATTCAACTTTTTCCCCTGTACTGGCAATTTCCTATACCTACAGGAATCCTTAATCCAACAATAGGCAGGGACCATTTTTTTTGAGTCCCCAAAACCCAGAGCAAGACCAGCCTGACTAAGGTAATTTTTGACCACATGTGCTTCAGAGCACAGATAAAGTGAAATGTATAGTTTAGGCATGTCACCTGTTAAAGGCCTTTTTAACATCTCTGATTTTTAGCTCTATTTGAAAAAGACTGATCTTCATTTGTCTTTTTCCTTATGGTTTAGAAAGCCATGTTGTTACAGAAGAGCAAGTGCATCTTAGCTTAGATGATGGATATTACAGGATGTCTATTAAAATGGATTGGCTTTAATTGCATAGATGAAGCTAAACTAATAATTTAAAAGTATTCCCATTTATTTATTTCGTATTAAAAATTGTGTAGGAAAACTTCACCTTTCCTGTGTCATCATCTGCTAGGTACTTTAAAAATTTCTCAGCCTCTGCTTTGTTACAAATCACGGTTATAATCAATAATGAAATTGGAGCCAAAGAATTCCTAACAGTTGAATTCAGTTCCTTTATAATCTATAAAAGCATTTTAGCTTGTAGTGCTGTGTAAGTCTTTGAGAAAATTTATCTCCTGGAATGTTTTTATTTGGGGAAAGTGGGTAAATAATGTCACTAATATAGTTCACTCTTTTGTATTTTCTAGGGTAAATACATAGTCTGCATAGATCCTCTAGATGGTTCTTCAAACATTGACTGTCTTGTTTCCATTGGGACCATCTTTGCAATCTATAGAAAGGTAAAATGCTTTCATGTAAGGTAGGAAAAACTATCATTGTGCATCTTTTGATGAAATATAATTGTGTGGGAAGACTTAATAAAATCTAACTAGACTTGTTTGTAAAAGACTTTCAGAGCCAGCTTTAAGTTAAATCTATTTCACAGACACTTGTATAAAACATTTGTGAAGGATTTGCATTAGTCTCTTAGAAGATGAAATACGTATATGTATATAGAATCCTAGCTGATATTTAATTAGCCAGCTAAAGCAATTACCCCTTGCAAACAGATCACAGCTTAGGTTTCATGAGTATTTGTCTTGAGACAAAATACCATGTAGTTGCCATCCACTTGGGGAATGTGCTTTCAGGTTTTCTTGTTCTCTGTATTAATAGTCCTGTTAGCCTGAGGAGAAGCTTCAAACACAGACCAGAACTGAAACATGTCATGTGCATTTGAAGTGTCTAATTCAATCTGAAAGGCAGAACCTTGTCTGGAGGAGCTTGAAATACCAGACCTAACAGGTCACAACACGGGGTAAAAATTAAGTCAGATAAAACACACCCAATTGTCCATTTCAATTATCTTTTGTATGTTGTCATATATCCCAAAGTAGCTATTTTTTCAGCTTCATTTTTGTATGAAGCAAAAGGAAACAAAGAAATCCCAAGTGCTTTCTGTCTGCTTTGAACTCAGTGAGTCATGTTTCATTTCTGGCTTTTCAACTGTGCCTCAGAGTTTTCCTCTGAGCTGTGTTCATCATCACCTACAAGGAGGTACACAGCTCTTTATTATCTCCTTAATCCTTTCCTGCTTCCTGCATTCCAGCTAGACTTATACAAGAGCATTTCTCTATCAATGTGTTTGTATCCTCGATATAAGTTGTATTAGTGCATCCAATAGGAATCTCAGTTTTGGCTCATGGAAGCATTTGTGCTACCTCGTGTATAGATGTGGAGTACAAGACTGGTTCCTATCACAGGTAGTCTAGTTATGTATCAGCAATCGAAATGAAGTAAAATGGACTATGCTCCTTCTTATTCTAGGCCTCCCCTTCTGAACCTTCTGGGAAAGATGCTTTACAACCTGGACGTAATCTTGTGGCAGCTGGTTATGCTCTCTATGGGAGTGCCACAATGCTGGTACTGGCCACTTCTGCTGGAGGTGTCAACTGCTTCATGCTGGATCCGGTGAGAATGTCATCTGTTTCTTTGTTTCTGTATTAGAGGTAACAAGGTACTGTCTATAAGAAGTTTTTGTCCCCAACAAAATCAAACAAAGGAGCAATTTTCAGGCTAACATGAAGCAATGAAGTATAAGTGTACTTGTGCTTGTGCTTGTACTTATAACCCATCAACAGTAATGTCAAGAGACTTACGTTGTGCCGGCCCATTGCAGCACTGCTATGTGTGACTCAGCAACAGGAAGACAGCTAAGCCAGCGGGGCAAATACACAGCGTGTATAATCATGTGATACTGAAAATGAGCTGGTTTCTGCAGTGCAGAATGCCCTTTAAGTCTTATTTGTCTTTTCCTTAATACTAGGACCTTAATAAACCAGAGGAGCAGAAATATTTAACCTTTTCTTGTGTTTTCAGATTCCACTATGATGTGTAAAAGAGTAAGTGATGTGTGTAGGTGCATTTGACATTCTAGCATGCATTTACTATATGAGTTTTAAAATAAAAGTTATGCTGATCACAACAGAAAGTGACCTTGCTTTAGTGACCTTTTTTGTTTGTAATCAGTCAGGCTGTGCCACCTGCTGGTCTTGAATTTTTATAACCCACAGAGGTCAAGCTGCAGGAAATATAACTTGATGCTCTTTGTTTAGTAGCAGCTTAAGTAGATGCATGTATTTGTGTCTGTATTCAGGTAACAGATTTAACTTTGAGCATGCATGCATGTTATTTTGTTTACTCTTAGCACTGACTTAGAAATTTACTATAGAGAAAGCTAAACAGACCAGCCCTTGGTCATAGAGATTGGCTTTCTTGACCACAGGCTTCCAAGCTAAAATGAACTGGAATTTTTTGATATCTACAGCTATTTCAAGATGCTTATGCATTGGTTCAACAAGCACTCTCAGTTTCCAAACTCCTCAGAACTGTACATTTACTATAAGTCTAACAAATGAGTGGACAGCTAAACATATTTACAGACAGCAGAAATTTTTTGGCATAGAAAAGGAGTAGATAGCTTGGAATGGTAGAATGAAGAAGCTTGCATGAGCCCAGAATTCGTGCTCTGTCTGTGTTTTATGCATGTGGATTGCAAATACCATGTTTTTGTAGGTACCAAATTATTTTTTAAAATTGGCAGTGGTAGTAGATTTTTATTAAATTATGTGTATTATTGGGTTTTGCCTTGGTTTGTAAATAAATGAGCAATTAATGTTAACAAATAGTTTTTCTTTCTTATCATTAGGCGATTGGAGAATTCATTCTGGTGGAAAGGGATGTGAAAATAAAAAAGAAGGGAAATATCTACAGTCTCAATGAAGGCTATGCTAAATATTTTGATCCTGCAGTCACAGAGTATCTCAAAAAGAAAAAATTCCCTGAGGTAAAAGATACTGTTTCAGAGAAATTTTCTGATGACAAGCAACTTTCATGAGTTCCAACTTTATGATCAATCACTCTCTCATGTACTGTTCAGTACTTGTTTTCCTTTGCTATCTGTTTATAATGTAACCTGATGTAGGACTGATAATGACAGGAGTAGTTGATGTGGCCAGATATTTCACTATTTTTTAGTACTGCACTGCACCTTTTTTACATCTTTTTTCCTTTCTTTCTTTTTTTTTTTTTAATCTTCCTTCCTGGAGGGGACCCGAATAACGGTACTGGGGGCAAAACTGGGCATTTGGTAATCAAGCAGAGAGTAAGGCTCATCTGATGATGAAGAAAGTTTATTGACATATTAGATTGCTGCTTCCTCACAGCAACATCCGAGTAGATGGAGAACTGAGCAGAGATGGCAGTGGGTCATTGCTCTGTGGTAACACAAGCTGGGTCCTAAGGGTGCCTCTCACTTGGAAATCTAGTGTAGTTTTGAGGCCTGCTTTGTGGTTGTGCAGCTTCCTGGTGTCAGGAGGCCCAAAGCTCCAAGGAGTGCCCATAAAAGCATGTCTGCTCTCATGCCTTACATATGTCATCACTGGAGTTATTACATTGATACTTCCTGCTGTTAAGTGGTAGTGTCCCTTCCTAACTTCCTGATCTTGCTTTGGAAAAAGACTGATGTTTTCATCTAGTATTTTTCCAGGCTTAATTTATTTAGAAATTAAATTACTCTCTGGAGTATAATACCGGTAGTCAACTATTAACTTTTTCTTAAAAAAAGTTGTAGAAGCTGGCAAAAATGGTTGGAAAAAGTAGGAAATATCACATCTTTTGCTCTTTGATATTTTTTCTGCTATAAAAGACAAAACCCCAACATCAATTCCTAGCACTTGATTTTTTTTTGCTACTGTAAATGCAGCGTTTTCAGAGAGTGAGAGCTGAGATGCATTTTCTGTTGTTGACATTACTGCTCATCTATGCTGAATTCTTCTGTCAGTCCTTTTCCTTGGATTTTCTTAGAAAGTGAAGAGGATACTGACATATTCTCCGAAACTACTTTGAATATTATCAATCAAGCACCGTATGGAGACATTAGATGTTAGGACTGCTAAAGGGGAGAGGTTAACTTGGTGTGCTCAAAAGTTACTTTTCTTTAAATGTCTTTTTGTAGGATGGCAGTTCACCATATGGTGGGAGGTACATAGGATCTATGGTGGCTGATGTGCATCGCACACTGGTGTATGGAGGAATCTTTCTGTATCCTGCTAACTCCAAAACTCCCAAAGGAAAGGTAAACCTGAATAAACCCTGTTACATTATGTAGACATTTCACTATCAAGATCAATATTTTTATTGCAGAACCTGTGTTTTGTAACTGGTAGCTTACATTTCTTGTGTGTGGATATGGCCCCCCTTTGCACACTGTCACTTGTCAGGCACATATTTTAAGGCCACTGCTAACCTGTTTCAACTGCACTGACTTTTCTTTATCTGCAAACATATCTGGATTATGGAACATACCAGGAGATGCACTGTTCGAACAGGCTTCTCTGTACCATCTCAGCTGAAAATGTGCTGGCTGCAATCAAGCAAAACATTACAAAGCAAACAATCCATATAACCCTGAGATTCCTGTTACAAGATATTTTGTAAGAAGCCTAAATGTAGTTGGCCCATTAGGAGAAACTCTGCCAAAGAGAAAACCATCTGCATTTTGTACTTGGTAAGAGGGCCTCATCTGGAGGAACTGTGCCTGGCTTCCTCTGCAGCAGGTCAGTCTGATGGTCAGTCAGGGAAAATCGCATGCTTACAGGCTGACAGGGGCACTGTTTATTCAGCAAAGACCTTTCATCTGTTTTGTAATTGTCCGTAAATTATTGCTTCAGGTTGCAGATAATATGCAGTTATTCATTAGAGAAACCTAGTGGCACACTCAGGGCCAGTGTTTTCCTTTCTTTTCACACAGTCCTGTGTGGTCTGCTGCCTTGTTAAGGACTGTGTTGAACTTGCAAACTTTATCTCTCTGTAAATAGCATAGTGCAAACATGAGTTATGAAGAAAGAACTCAAATTGGGCAAATCCAGCATTTGCTGTGTTTTTTTTTTAAAGAAAAATTGACACAGTTTCATTCTTGAGTCAAAGTTTATATGAAATAAAGAATGCTTGTAACACTGATTGATTTAAAATCAAATGCTAAATATATTTACATTTCATGATTTTCAGTGTTGCCTGGACTGACTACTGCCAATTTGACTTTTGTCTTCTAGCTGAGATTGCTCTACGAATGCAATCCTATGGCTTTTGTTATTGAGAAGGCTGGAGGAATAGCGACAACTGGACACCAAGCAGTATTAGATATAGTGCCTGAGGATATCCACCAGAGAGTGCCTGTTGTCTTGGGATCTCCTGATGATGTAAAGGAGTACCTTGAAATAGTCAAGAAGCATTCAGCTAAGTAAAGAAAGCTTGCTGGAGTCACTGTGCAGAGGGGATGAATGTCTTACAGCTCAACCAAAGAACACACTGCAGCACTGTGAAGTTGAACTGTCTGACCTCTATAGCAAAAGAGCAAATAAGCCATATTTTCATGAGATTTTTTTAAAGTGAAATCTTGTGTAATTGCATTATGCAATGGAAGGCATTGAAAGATTGCATTAAATAAAGCATTAAAGGTTAAAGTGATGAAAAAGTATGTTTTCTTTTTCATTTGTCACTTCTGATTACATGAGAGCCACTGTGTTGCAAGGAAGTACTGTGTTGCATTCAATAACTAGGGGGAAAAGACTCCACTTTCTCAGACAAGTTACAGACTATCGCCAGTGTATCTGACTGTCCTCTTGAGACTGTCCTCTTCTAAAAATCTTGTGAGGAATACTCAGCAACCTCTTACAGTGAGTGACCTTTTCTGGGCTGATGTCTAGGTCCCAGAAGTTGCTCAGTGTACTTTAATCTTGGTTTGCTCTGACCAGGAATTAAGATTTGCGAAACATGTGCATTAGTATATGTTAATTCTGACACATACTATTAATATTGACAGTTGTCACTCTATCACATCCAGTTACACAAGGATGGAAAATGACATGTTGGGGGGGTGGGGGGAGGTTAATTGGATAAGGAGTATGTGTAGACAGCTTGTACATAGACAGAATCTGCTGTGGTCATCTGGCTATCTTTGCCAGAAATTAACCTGCTTACTTGATGAAAACATGAACCCATGTGTTGCTAGCAACCCCCACCAGCTGTTCTTTGTATTATTTTGGGATTGTGGATTACCCAAAGGAATGGAAAAGGATTCTGCCGTGAAAGCAGCGGGAAGGTTCGAAATCACCACAAAATGTACTGACATTCAATGTGCTGATTCAGAGCATGCTGCTGGGAACAGAACTCTAGTGCTTGGAAGCCAGATGCCTGTCCACCTGTCTGTCTACAGTTTATGGCTGTGACTCACCAGCTTTTTGAATTAATTGAAATCTGCAAATCTTTGATATTTCTCACTGCCCTCTTACCTTTGCCAAACTCAAACTAAGGGACATGTGGAGGTTTCTGTGGGTAGACTGGCAGCAAACACTGACTCAATCCATGGTCTGGGAAGCTTGGCTATGCGTGCCATGAGCTGTGAACCTGCCTGCTTGAAGATCTTGCATACATCAGTGCAGATAGCCTGACTGAGCCTGGTTCTTCTTGTAAAACAAGAAGGGAGTGTGGGGGAACCTGGAGTCTATGGTGCCAAAGGCATGCTCTGTGAGGGGTCACACAGAAAAAAACCTGGGACCCTTGTTCTGACAGGTCACTTGAGGCATTTGGAAGCATATTGTCAAACCTTAGACAGTTGAATAAATGCATCTCCAAATTGACAAGGGACAAGATGTTTCTGACGGGGACTGAATGGCCTAGTTTCTGCAGAAAATGTTTCTGATGAGGTTTTGCTTGTGAAGACAGAGCTTTCAGGGACCTGAGCCCTTAAAGGACTGTGACAGTGCTGGTCATAGTCAGTTTGAACTACAGTGCCTCAACAGTGTGTTAGCATGACTTGGCAGATAGTATCCACAGCAGCCATTTTTGTCTAATTACAGTAATTCCTTGTCTGTATTCTGCCCTCAAGCTTGACAAGAATCCCTGGACTGCATATATTTATTTTTAATACACTGTACTGGCAGGAGGTAAAGGTTATAGGAGGAAAGTTAATACTGCCCATGTTTGCTAGGTCAGTTCCCAGTGTTTTGGTTTTGTCTTCAGGCTGACTGTTTATAGTTAGCATTTTTCACATTGTGAGATGGTTTTCTTCCAATCAGTAATATTTAAGCCCACATGTGAACAATATCCCTGGCCACCAGTGGGGAGAACTATTCAGTAATCTCCTTCCACATCCCCCCTCCTAGAGCTCTCCCTGACCATCAATGCAGGGCAGGAGGGTCAGTTTGCCACAGTGTCCACTACCAGCCCCTATGGTAGTACTTCCTACTGCCCTGCTCAGAGGCTGCACTGTGGCCTTTGGTGAAAGGTCAATGGCTCCAATTTCAGCTGGTGCCATCCAAGTGACTAACATTTCGTATCTGTTAGAAAAGGTGTCACCTTTAAGACACAGGACTGGCCTATACACAAGTGGAAGTGTGAATCATCCCCAAGAGCTTTCATGTAATATTTGTATTAGAGGGCAAATCTCCCAGAGATCTGTCAAATTGAGGTTTTTATTTTTTTAACCTTTCTATGCTGTTCCAATCCATTGCACTGAGGGGTTTTCAGGCTTATAGGGACTCATCACATGTTTTTGAAACAATATGATTTCTCCTCCCTCCCCAAAATGGTAATTATTTATATAGCTTAATCATTGAGTATAATCGTTCAGGTTTTTATCATTCAGTAGGATCACAGTATTTATCAAAACAGGATGAAGTTTTCATGCAATCTGATCATGTGCTTTTATCCATGTTTTATTCTTTCATTTATCTTTGTACACTGTGATATGTAAGGAAAGCTTAGTTGTAGAGGCTGTGTCCTTTACATATTAGTGTAAATAGGTTAATTTGTTACTGAAGGAGTGTTATTTGAGAGCAGCTCAAAGCATTGTCCTTTATACATACTTTAAAAATCCAGTAAAAAACATTTGGGGAATTTTCAGTTAAAAAAAAAAAGGCAAATAGCAGACTGACTAGCTCTGAGAAAAACACCCTTTGAACCACTAACTCTAAAACAAACCTTCTGTTAGAAGATAATCTGAACTTTGTCTTTTTGACTGATGTAAAAGATCACTTGGAATCAACAGAAGATCTACATGTGATGTTTTAATAAATGTTAGAAGCCAAAGGCCAACACTTCCCCCCCCATTTCTTATTTACTAGTTTGTTTTGGTATGCTTATGATATTCTAGCTACACAGAAGAGAGATATTGCATTAAAAGCATTTTAGTACTCATTAGGAGTACTGGTCAGGCTGACAGCTGCCATGATAATAAAATTAATGTGCAGAATGTAATAGGTTTACATTAGGTAGCAAATCTCTTTGCATGTATAATGTGAATCCTGTCTCTTTCTTTTATTAATCGCACCATGTGCTATCCCAGAGCTCCCTAAATATAGGGTTTTTTGTAAAATCTGTTCAAAGAAAGTCTCCTAACAAGGCAAAATTGCTCTGGAATATTTGTCCTGTGATGTGGGTGGTGTCATATACTTTTAACTAGATCACAATGGTAGAAAAGAGAAATCTTCAAGATTGCTTTCTTCTTCCACCATTGCCTTAGAGATGTAGTGCAAAACCTGCCTGTTGCTTTGCCTGAGCAGCTCTGCTCACCAGCCCTTCCTCCATCTTAAAACAGGATTGAAAAAACATCCCCAAAGCTAACCATACAGGAAGGAGCACTGAACTGTGTCTTCCTCCTTGTGGCTAGTGTTCAGTGCTGTCAATCTCTAAAACCTTTATTTGAGGCTAATTTTAAAGTAGAAAACCTTAGCATTCAAATCCCTTTGAAACTTTACAAGTAATGTATTGTTAATAGGTGAACAGACAGTTTTAGAAAAATTCAAAGAAGTACTAAAGATTAAAAAAGGAATGCAAAAGGAAATCAAAAGACTCTTTGCCTTCACCTGCAGTTCCTATTGACAAAAAAAAAATTAGTTATATGTTTTGTTATTGAATTTTGTTTCTGCTTTTTTTCCTGCATGATTTTAGTGCAGTAATTTGGGTTAAAGGAATGATAACGAGGAAAATCAAACTTTTCATCTGTAATTCCAGAATTTCTTGGTTTGCCTTATGGCTTTCCAGATCTTCTGCTAAAAAATAAGAGTGCTGCTAGTAGGTAAAATGAAGGCTACAGCATATAGTTGCTCTTACTGCCTTATCTGAATGGGAAGACAGTGCTGTCATTAAATCCCATAATTCCAGCATTCCAGATAGCATGTATCTAATTCACTGACATTTCTATCTAACTTCACATTAGCTTCATGTGCTCCAAGTATATTGCTTGTGAGGAGTTACTGGCAGCATAATTGCAAATTTGGACATACCTATATTTACATGGTGCACTACAACATGAAAGCCAACATAAAATTTCATTTTGTGAGTTATGGCACTGACATGTTTTTATCAGAGAAGTCTAATTTGTAAATTATTGATGACATAATTACTTTGTAACTGATTGAGCCACAACTCACCAATAATTCTTGTTCTTCCAAACTCTATAATATAATTACGAGCAGACCAAATTAGGAATGAAATCGTTAAAAAGGGATTGCAGCAGACCAACTAGAAATGTGAACTGTCTTTAATAAATGCATGCCTAGATGCATCCTGAACTTCCCATTGATTCTCCTGGGATATGCAATACCCCTTCAAACTCCTTTCGTTTTTGTTAGCAGCCAAAAGAGGGTGAAGAAGCAGGGATTATGGTAAGGGAGCTTCACTGCCCTCATTTCTGATGCCTTGCAAATTGTGCACATTGCCTTGGTTATGCTGAGCCCATTGCTTAGCAGCATCTACAGGAAAGCCATTTCCAGCTAATCAGCCAGCAAGAGTTTTGCATTATAATCAGTCTAACATAAAACGAGAATATGTATCTAGATCTGCACATAGCTACTTTCAGTGTGTGGGGAGACCATGCAAGCAGTGGCTGCTCAGCTGTAGTCCCATCTCAGGCTCCTTTTCTGCATCTCAGTGGAGCCATGGAGCCTGCCTGGGGTGCTGTTATTCTGAGCACTCAATCACATGGTCTCAGAAACATCTTAATAGATTCTGACCAGCAATGCAGCCAAGAGCTTTGCCTCAAAATAAAACAGCTCCCCAGGATCTCAACACAGCAAAAGAGCATCTTGTCTGGCTGAGCAGATAGGAACCTGCTACCTGGTGAAAATGACCGACAAAACCCCTTTCGAAACGGATATGCTGACTCTCACGCGATTTGTTATGGAGAAGGGACGCCGTGTAAAAGGAGCAACAGGAGAGCTGACACAACTGCTCAACTCCATGCTGACTGCCATAAAGGCCATCTCCTCTGCTGTCAGAAAGGCAGGCCTTGCCCACATGTGAGTCCTACCTTGAGATACAGGGAGGAAGAGGAGATAGAGAGACAGCTACTTGCACAACAAGGCTGGGGAGTGGGCAGCAATTCACAAATACTTTGGAAGTGTCTTTTTTTTAAGCTGAGTGAGGTCAGAGCCTGGATTATCAAGAGTGGGAAGCAGGAGATCTCTCTGAAGCTTTTTAATATTGGGCACAAGATAGACATTTAAACTAACTGCTGTTCTGTCATACTTTACTCTAAAAATGGAAGTCAGAACTTCAATGTACTGCTCACCTTGCTATCTCTTGTACTTGTTGATATTGAACTGTTTTTAAATCTCCTGTGAATTTGCTGAAAATCAGACCATGATATTTTTAATGTAGAATATCTCACTGTGATATTTTCTGCTAGGATCCAAGTCCTCTGCTGAACTGTGCAAATTAGAACTTGTCTTATCTCTTATATCTTAGCTGATTTTCTGACTGTCTGCCGTATATGTAATGGTCTAAAGCAATAACCCTGTGAGAAACGCCCTCTGCTGCCATGCATTTCTCCTTCCTTCCTCAAGCAATATCCCTCAATCAGGGTTACAGGCAGGGAGTCTTAACGGACCCTATATGAAAAACAAATGTAACCACTTGTCATCTAGTTCTGTAGCGAATGGAATAAAGAACTGCCTTAGCAAAGCCTGGAATGTTCTGAGCTGTTCCTCACAGCCAGGTGAAATAGACATCAGTCTGAGTTTTTTAATGGTTATCTATCTGAAGCTCCTCAGAGACATGGAATGTCCTGATAAAGTTATGTGTTTAAAATAGAAAGGTTTTGATATGTATTGAAAGATATGTTTCTTGGCATGCCTGAGTATGTGCATATACATGCATGCATGAAAGAAACAAGAAACATATTTGTAAAAGAAAGTCAATATTTGTAATTTGTTCTGGGTTGGTTGTTTTTTTTTTTTCCTTCCCCTGGAAACATCAAAATGCCTGACACTCGGGTTTTTTTCTTTTTTGTGCTCCTGTTGATTATACAGTCCTCAATGCTCTTTGCAATTCATTAATTCAATGTCAGCACTATCACCCTGACTTTACAGGCATAGATCATAACAAGTAGAGAGGACATGAGACATACTCAGAATTAACAGCAGCATTAGGCTCCTATACCCTTACTGTTATACTGTGCTTTAGTCCTTGCTAGTTGCAACTGTTTTACCTCCCTGTCTTAGAAGAACAGTTGCTTTTATGTCATTTCTATCTTTCAGTAGGCAATGTCTGAAGTATTTAGTAAGTACAGAGAAACTATTTGGTAGACTAGGGGTAGAATAGCCACATAGCCTTCTTCCAGCCAGAAAAAAACCCATCCGTTATGTTGAGAAGCAAATGTTTCTTTCTATAAACAAAAGCTTCAGATGTTGAATCAGAAATATCTAAAGTATCCAAACCACAAACAAATAACTTGCAGTTTAAATTACTGAAGCTAACTACGAAATTTCAGAAATTCCCTTGGCAAACTTTCACCATAGGTAACTGACTTGCATCCATCTGCATTTGTGCAGTTAAAGAGATCTGTTTTTTCTAGCCCCTCCTGTGATGTGTCTTCTTTAATGTGATAGAGTTCAACATGAATTTTTAACAAATTTTCAATTCAAAAGTCATAGATCTGAGCTGAAATTGTACCTGAAAACACACAGACTGGAGAATATGTACTTAGTACTCCCTGGCAATCATGGTCCTTTCTAGTACCCTAAATTTGGCACTCAAAAATAGAGTGTAGAGAAGTATTCAAAACGTGGAATACTTCTGAAAAGCTCAAGCAGCTTTGAGTAAGACAAAACACCTACCCTGGTCCCAGCTAAGGCCTGCCACTCACCAGCATCATCCTAGGGACTAATCACTTGTCCCTTTCTCCCTCCCTCTTTTTCTCCCCCCCCCCCCCCCACCAATGAATAAAAAAGCTCTGTCTATTCCCTGCATGGTTTTTGTATTTCTAAGATGACCAGATTATGCACATTAGGTCTAAGCAGTGCTTCATCAATTGGAAATCTCAGAAACATATATACTGTTTTCTATGTCATTACCACATTGCTAAAATATGCACATTGCTAAAATGTAAAAGACCTTGATCCTGAGATACAGTTCTGTATGGCAAATTACCTGGGGATGTCTTTAAAGTTTCTAATTTTGGGCTGGCTGGGGACTGAGTGAATGTGGATTAAAGGAGACAGAGCTCTGAGCAGCCAGCAGCAGAAAATAATGCAGATGCCAACAACCCCTTCTTCTTCCTCAAAGCTGGTGCTGACTGCTTTGTGGGGCTGCTAGGGAAGCCTGGCCCCTACTTGTTGGGCTGTATGCTCTGCTTATGGCCTGGAGAACATCCAAGCAGAAGCAAAAGGACCCGGGTAAAGCCCCAAAATGATACCATCGCCCTTTCTCTTTCTAATGCATGCTTTATTTTCTAGCAGCAGCAACAGTCTTATAATGCGTCTTAGTAGTTTAATCCACGGATTAGGTAAAGGTGTGGGAAGATGAGGAGAAGAAGCCACCCTGACTTGTTTTGGTTTTTTCCTAAAAACCCGTAATGTTGGCCTCCCTCAGGTTTCTTGACATTTTTACTATTCTGTAGGTTTGGTATAGCTGGCACTGTAAACGTAACCGGTGATGAGGTGAAGAAGCTGGATGTATTATCCAACTCCTTGGTGATTAATATGCTGCAGTCCTCCTACAGCACATGCGTCCTCGTCACAGAGGAGAACAAAGAGGCCATCCTCACCCCGAAAGACAAGCAGGTCTGTGCAATCCGACGTTCAGGGGGGTTATGGGCTCAGGCAGCAGCAGGTGGCAGTCTTGCTTCAAGTATGAAACCTGGGCTTGGCCCCAAACCCAACTCTTCCCAGGGGAATTCAGAAAATTTGCATAATTTCTGTGTTGTTTTGATTAATAACTGTGGTGGATGGCATGGTTTCAACAACTAAAAGACATGTGGAGGATAAAATTATTATTAAAGTTTTGCAAAGGAGGGAGAATAACTTATTTTGAGCTTGTTAACAAATCCCACATTCCAGGTGTAAGTGTACCATTACAATGTCTGACCTGGTTTTGGATTACATTAGTACTTAGGCAAGATAAAATCAGATGACAGGCTGGCAGAACTGAGTTTTATGTTACATGTCCGAAGGAAACACTTGACTGCTTTGTCAGGCTTCCCCCAGGAGGGGATTCTATTGCAGCAGGATACTGCTCATGCTGATGTAACCTACCCTTTCCCGAAGACTTTTTCTTTCTGCCTTCTTTCCCTCAAACTTCACAACACAGGGAAATCCTTTCATTTGGAACTAAAAGTAACAAAACAAAACATATTTACTCGAGGAAGTTACATACTTCCAGAACGAGTCAGTCCTTTTGCTTTCAAACGGTTTCTTGCACTGCTCGGCAGCAGAGGATTGCTCCTTTCTATGATCTGATTTTGTGCTGTCTGAGCAGAAACATGTCTTCTCCTATTTCTTTGGCATGCCCTCAGGGAGTCAGTATTGTACTGTGGAACCAGCTGGGTCAGCAGTGCAGAGTTCTCTGATGAGCTGTATCAGGACTAAATGCAACCATAAAGACATGAGATTTGTAAAGTAAAAGAAATTAATAATGCAAAACAACACATCATTTAATGCTTTCCTTGCCACTTCTGTCTTAGGGCAAATATGTGGTTTGCTTTGACCCCCTTGATGGTTCATCCAATATAGACTGCTTGGCACCAGTAGGAACTATATTTGCTATCTACAAAAAGGTAAGAGGATGGATGAAGCACACATGGCACGATGCACTTGGTGAAAGCAAAATGTCTTGCCTAGTTTCTTTCCTAGGTCCTTTATATGTCTCTGGCAAAAACGGAGCCTTAGAAACAGTGGAAAAGGTAACACTTGAGATTTGTGAGTGCTAAAATGCTGCCTGAATTCCCAGGAAGGGGACACCCAACCCCACAAAAATGTTAGGTGGCAGCACTTCGCTCCTCCAATCACACTGGCGCTTAAAACCACCATGACATCTGGTTAGCTTCAGTGATCCTTGACTCGCTGTTTTGGTGCTGATGAATCACAGTATTTGTCCTCCTGGACACTGACTGGGGAGGGCTGGCGGCTCTGGACCATATCATGGTCAGCAGTGTGGTGACCTCCCAGCATGAGCTGCTAAGTCTGTTACGGATGGGAATTTATAAGCATGGTAGTGATGGAGCCTGAAGCAAGCAAACACCTGCATTCATCAGGGCCCTGCCAGCACGTTTGCTCCCATGGGGCTGCACAGAACATCAGCTGTGCAGCCAATTACAAATGTTAATAGTTACAGTCATGCCAAGTCTTGTGATTTGTTTGCTAATCTCCCAGCAGTTGGTGTTTTTCCCAAAGGCTGAGCTCATGGTCATATGACTATGGGAGACCCTCAGCCATTACTATTGTGAAATAACATTTTACAATACTTGTGACTTCAAAGAAGTCTTTGCAGACTTCAATGCTACACTTCAAACAAGTGAAGATATGTTTTTAAAGTCTGTCTCATCCACTAACTCGTAATTTGCAACTGGCTAGTCCTTGGTTTTTACCTTTCTTTTAGGCAATACACTAGTCATTACTGTTGAGAATATGCATCTACTAGGGAATCAAACAGGGACAAGAGGGTAGTGGCACAAGCCAGGTTCTGGCATATGGCAGGCCCTGGCATATGGCTGTCCACACTGTTAATGGTTAGTGCAAACCCACACCACAGATGCAACACAGGTCAGACAACACTAAGAGGATGTCTAGGTATGGCTTGTGGAAAGAGCAGTCTATGGACTACCTACAGTATCACCCAGTATCTTGCTTTTTGCAGGGAAGAAAGCTTATCTGTGTGGATGCAATCCATGAAACATGCTCTTTTGGTAAGCAAAGGGGCCCCCACTCTTTTCATTTATCTCTCGAGATAACCCAAATGACAGTAGCAGCTCCCTACATTTACAGTAGGCAATAGCTGCATTGTCCACTATTCTTAAGGGTGGTAAGAACCATTTTACAAATACTAAATACTGTTTTTCTCTTTAGAAATATTGTGTTAACTTACTCCAAGTAACTGCAAAGGCAAGTCTCCAGTGATTAATACAGCTTAGAAGGTTGAAATACAGATTAAATTTCTCTGTCACCTTGAACTCACCTATAATATGTGTAAAGACTATGGACTGCCCAGTCTTCCCCAAGATTCTGCTTCAAAATAGGAGCATTTGTCAAATTTCCAAATTCTCAAGATTTCCAATGATTTTCTGATCCTTTCACAATTGTATTACATGTTAACATACTTGTTGTAAATAGTTTCTAAGTTACTGGTTTCCATGTGGGTGGATACTTTTCAGGGCTTCCTAAAAAGGAAATTACATTGCTTTGTACAAATAGTTCATATGCAAATGAAAATGCTGCTGTTAGGATGAAGCAATTTGTCAATTATAAGAACAATTCTACAAGAAAATTTTCAGTTTTCCCTGGAAAGTTAAAAACAATGTTGAATTTCCTGGCTTTCACTTGCATAACACTTTCCATTAGAATGCTAATTACAAAGTACATCTTAATTAATATGCCTTCATCTCAGACAACACAATATCATAGCAACACGATTACCTTCAAACACTAGTAAATTCAAAAGCTTTGAAATTATTAAATAAAAATAAGTGCTTTATTGATTGTTACTAAAGGGTAGTGTGAAAAGTAAAAAAGCGATATATTTATCCTGGTGGATAAGAATCACTTAAGATAGAAATCATAATCTCAGGCCATTTAAGGTTCATGAACAACATTTTGGAAAAGCTAGAACAATTGTAATTCCAAAGGATGAACCTTAGCACCTATCTGATATTTGACCCCTGCCAATTCTCAGAGGAGTGCGTGACTGATTTTCTACCATGTCTTGCCTTACCTTCATTTCCAAAGGCACGCTCTTCAAAAGTGAAACTTTTGGCTCGCTTTAGGGGAAAAAAAAAAAAGATAATAAGCATTTTTATACAAAGGTCAGACTGGACCAATACCTTTAGAGGTGAAACCAGTTCTCTGGCTGCTCCCAATCCAGAACATCCACCATGGTGGAAGGTACCATTCCCTCCTGTCAGAAAAGCACTGCATCAGTTTCTTAGAGAAAGCCACTAGGAAATAAATGCCATCTCAGGTTTATTTAATTTTCCACCTGGCTTTTGCTTTCAGAAACATGGATGGTGGTGTTAAAAAGATGAGAAACATCAAAAAGTGGGGCTGAGGGAGAAGCCTTGCTGAATCAGCAAGGGATAAGTCCTTGATAGTTGCTGCCACTGAGGGCCTCTCAGTTGTGGGAGTGTCAGGGTGTGGTGATAATACCTGTTTTTTGCCATTTCTATTGAGCTGCTACTCAATCTAATTAAGCCCATGCAATCACTGAGAAACTATCTGAGTTTGGGATAATAAAATACTAAACCAGGGCCTGAAGAAAGGGGAGAGATTTTCATTTTAATTCCTCATGGACCACCATCAAAAAACACACAGCAAACCCACCACAACTGGCAAGGTTTTAAGTAAATATTAATATGAATTATACCCATTTTGTGGTTGCAGGAGGTGAAGGCTGAAACCAGCCTTCTCAAGTACTCTTGGCTGTTCTCCTTACCCTACCAGACAAACTCTTTTAAGCTGTAGCTGAGGCACAACCCTAAGGCTGGCTGGAAATACTTGCACCAGGTCTGCTTGGGCTACTGGTGTTCAGTGATAACCAAAGAGCCAAATCTAAATGTGAGTGTTGGAAATTGAATAAAAGTGTGAAGTAAAATACCATGTATGTTCTACATTGAGTTATATATGCATATCTCCACACATGCACACTTCACATCATCAAATACATTTGCTATTTCATATACAATATGAACATTTATATCCCTTCAGTTAACTATCTCTTCACTAGCAGAGACGAGTACACAAGCTTTGTTTCATCATGTTGCACCATCTACCTTTTTATTCTGTATTATTTGAAACATTTTGTCTGTAATGTTAATTACAACATGTATCTCTCAGTAATTCCCTCTGAGGCGCATCAGTATGATAGCTTATGTTATATTTAGAGAAAATTAGTACCTCTGTTTGGTCTCAGATTTCTGATGATCTTGAATTATTAGCCTGGGCTGTAATGCTAAGGTGTCAACTTTCTTGCAGGTGACGTATTGATTGTGTGACATGTATAAAATAACAAACTCTAAACGTCCTGTCACAGCATGCACATGTACTTGTATTAAACTTGTTCTGAACTAGTGGGAACAATCTCTATTTTGTTGTTTCAAAGGTCTGCATAGACACAAAAAGGAAATCTGTCATATTATTGTTGAAATATTGTTTTTAGTGTTCATCATCAGAATTTAACCTTCAGTGCAATGGTATTTTCCTCAGGAAACAGATGATGAGCCCTCTGAAAAAGATGCTTTACAGCCCGGACGGAATATTGTTGCTGCAGGCTATGCCCTGTATGGTAGTGCTACACTGGTTGCCCTCTCCACAGGGCAAGGAGTGGACTGCTTCATGCTTGATCCGGTACAGTCATGGTGTTAATCACATTGCCACTATCTTTTAGAGTTTTCTGTGCTTAGCTTTACTTATTTTTTTTAGTCCTTGTCTCTGTAATCTACACGCTCTGTGCAATTCTTTTTTCATGCATCCCATCTCCTCTTTACAAGTATTTATTTAATAATACGTGAATGACCATGTTGGTTGCAATACCTGTTTGTTTTTTTTCTGCTCAATAGAGGGCAAATAAATTCTTAGTTAAGCATTTGAAACCCTGTTCATTCAAAACAACACTTAAGAAAATTTAATCTGAAGAGTGCCTTTGCCTCTACTTAAAGTAGTCCACTCGTATCTTTTTCTTGATTTTTCTGTCTGATGAAAAACATCAGTCTGTTCACTATTTAGCCTGAGGCAAGGGCCATTTTTTTTATATAGTTCATGTACAGTGATGTTTGATTTCTTGAATGCAGTTTAGTTTTATTGCTGTCACCTAAGCTGCATGTCCCAAAATTTGCAAAAGCACAACCATGCCTATGCAGTTGGACACGTGCCGCTCCCTGGTGCCCAGCCCAGGAACCAAACGAGTATTACTGTGGGAGTACAGGAAGATCATTCATTTGTAAAACCAGCATTAGATGTGGACAATAATGTAGGAGGGTTGGGGTTTGGGTTTTTTTTATATAAAAGGATGCATTATTATCAAAACTTCTTTTAACCTTCATAAATAGTCTCATTCAAAGTGGAAAGAACTGGGAGTTGAACTGTTCTGGTAAGAGACAGAGAAAGAGAACATGGATGTTGAACTCAAACTGCAGACAGCAACACCTGGAGGTAGCTGACCACATTCACATCAGGATATTTAGACAAGACAGGCAAGAAGAGTTAAAAAATCACAAGACAGTATAATTTCTTAATTTGCAGCCTTATGAATTGTAGACAGAGATTCATGATCCATCCACTCTCAGAGCTGACTGGTGTTTCTTTGATATGCTAACTATTGCAGTCAGTTTGCTTTTTGTTTGTAGTACTAATGGGACAAGTTTTCATTAACTTAATGCAGATGTTTTGCTTTCTGCTCTTTTTGAAATACTGTGGGATTATACACCAGACTGGTGCTGGAAGGAAGAAGCTATTCTAGCATTTCTGTCTCATCCAGTGTGACAACTGTTACAGAAAGTCAGCAAAATTTTCTGCTGCTTGCTAATACCTCATCTATCCTGTCCTGCAGGGCCTTGGTGAATTTATTTTAGTGGACAGAGATGTTAAAATCAAGAAGAAGGGGAAGGTATACAGTCTCAATGAAGGTTATGCAAAGTATTTTGATCCTGCAATGACAGAATATTTACAAAAGAAGAAATTCCCTGAGGTAAGAAAATATTAGCATTGTACCCATTGTACTGTGCACTGGCAAGCACTGCATTCCATGCAGTCTTGGCTGATGGGAAAGGATTTGAAGGCCTCCCTGAGTTCAGACCCATTTAACTCTTTCATGCCATCAAATTAATTTTGGGTATTTATCTAATTTTTTTTGGTGTCCTGACATCTTTTGTGACTTATATTTCAGTAAATAAAATCATAGCTTGTTCATCCATGTGTGAACAAAAATGTACTGAAGAACTAGATTTTTCAACAAAGCTCTGATACTGTGCTAGCCAAGTTAGAGCGTATGGTTGTTTTCTAGCTTTATACAAATATGCAGTTCAGTCGTGTGCAACTGGGCACTTAGGGCTAGATTCCACATACTGCCTAGAAGGTCATTGCAGCAATCTGGGTGGCGTCACAACCCTGCATGGGACTTGAGGAGGAATTGACGGGTGGGGCATGGGACAACACCTTCTTATTCAGACAGATCACTCATCCTATATTCCTCTGGCCACTAGAAGCCAAGAGAAGTAAAAAATTTTATTTCAGTCTGTGGGTCAAGCAATAACCTTAACAGAATGGAGGAATTTGTCTTGTATCTTTTTCTCAGCACAGTCTCAGTAGTGTGTTTTAAGAAAGTGTGTTTCTGTCAGGGTAAGAAGCAACTAAAATTGTCAGCGGTATTGCATTAACTTAGAATGTCCTGAGTTGGAAGGGGGCCCACAAAGGGTCTTTCACACAATACTGCCCATGTTCACGCTTAAATTGTGTAATTAATCTGCACGTGAATAGGAAATCCGGTATATTCCAAACATGTCTGATGATTTGTTCGCAGGTGGAACAGCTGTGCAGCTCATGCTCAGTAAATTTTATAACTGTGAGTTGCAGACTCCTTATTTGATAATGTCATAGAAGCAATCCTTAGCAATCTGTTTCAGGGGCTGCTTATTGTTGATATGTTATGACTCTTCTTAATGTTAAACAAACTTTTTTTAAGACTTCGTTCATTATCTTTTGAAACTATAAAAGAGAGTTCTTCTTTTGATAGTATTTTTAAAGGTATTTTGAGACTGTAATCACATCTTTCCCAGACTTTAATGGCAAACTTGCTTAGATCTCTCTTTAATATGTTGTAAGCTGTTGTTTTCTTCTGATGTAAAATTTTCACAATTGTAATGTCACAAATGCAAACAGTGTGATGGAGAAGCTATCATTTGAAGTCTAAATATGCAATTATTTGAGTGTAAGCTATGAAAAACAAGGGAGCAAACACTTAAAAGTACTGGTCATTTGTGCCTTAAAGTAACAGGACCAGTTTTAAACAAAACTCAGTATAAAAGTTCCAGGCTGTGTCTTATCCATCGCGTCTTCCACAGTTTGTATTGTTTTCTTCTGATTTTTTTATAGTTCTCCTTATATTCTCCTATGTTATTACATAGGCTGGAAGAGGTTTGTCTTCCAGTTTTACTATCAACTATATGAAATACCTGAGTTATATGATTAAGCATCTTAAGACTCAACTTCCTAGTGTTCTGTTGCATTATAATGTGTGATTTCATGAGAATCTCTTCCCATTTTAAAAGAGAGTAATTATCAAAACTTCACAGTTGCATAGAACAATTTGGAAAAGTGATTTTAAAATAGAACAATATTTTTTTCTATTTGTGTGTTTTCCTCCAAAGTGTTTTTTCTACCAGCTAACCTTGTGATTTTTTGGGGGAAGTGTGACTAACATGATATCTGAAGGTCTTGGAGCTGGCATTGCTGAACAAGTGCTTCTCTGGACCCAGTATCAGCACAGACTGAACTTTCTAGAAAGCACTAAGATCTTTTATTAGAAAACTGATCCAGACAAAAAATCCCATGCAGATATCTTTTCAAACTTTTAGCATTGCAGTACATAAATATACATGTGTATTAAATGTACATTTGGTCTACTGTATGTGCTTCTATTTGTTCAAGACACCTTGCTTGTCTTGTACATCTCCTACCTTATCATTCTTATGACCAGCAAACCTGAGACTGACATGAATGCTTCCCTGATAGCTCTTGCTAGAGTGACCTCTCCTTCAACAACATCAATATCTGAGCTAAGAGCAAGGAAAACTACATGAATAAATTGCTATTTCTCAAGCTAAACTGTAGAATGAATGCTATGACCAATTTCACCATTATCAAATAAGCTAGAAGGTAAAAGCTGGAGTCCTCTGGGAATCGTCTAGACATGTAGTAAAAAGTGGCATCCCTCTTCATGCTCTGGCTTAGGAACCAGCGAAGAATCAAAAATCAAATATGTACCTTGTGCTGTTAATGTGAAGAAGTTTTCACTCCCTTTTTTTTTCATAGTCTGGGGGTTGATTCTAAGTTGTGTGCTCAAATTACAGACACCCCAGTTTGCACACTGTGAATACAGCTTTTCAAAACACTTATTTGAGAACCCTGTAGATGACCACTACATCTTGCAAAAGGCTACACTTCAGGCTGGTTTTTGTATTCGCAGTATCCATAAGCAGCCACTGATTTAAGCAGTTTTTCTTTATGTTCTATAAAAAGAAAATTACATTTTGCCATGCTACTAGCTGTCTAGCCTGGTAAATATAATGTTTTACTGTATGTTTTTCAGGATGGCAGTTCCCCATATGGTGCCAGGTATGTGGGCTCCATGGTAGCTGATGTTCACCGTACATTGATGTATGGTGGGATCTTCATGTATCCTGCTAATAAGAAGAGTCCTAAAGGAAAGGTATATAGTTATACTTCCGTTCTGCCAACCCAATACTTCTGGTACTACCAGAGGTGTAAAAGAATAGTTTAGGTAAATCAACAGATAATAATTTTCCATCTCTGAAAAAAATTATTAATGGATATGATGGTCAGCAATCCAATCTAGGCAAGAAATTTAGGCAATTGCCAATTTAGGTCATAAATCTTCCTGTGTACTTTTATATTACAAACTACTCAAATGATTTTCACTGCAACCATGGACTTCAATTTTTCTAAAGATAAACATCTGAGTACCATAGAAACCCACTGACATATCTCTGCATAACTGGCAGATACAAGACAGACCTAAGGAAGACCTCTGCACTTTAAACTGGCAGCTGAAATTATCCCACGAACAGGTGGGATATGCTGAACTCCAGAGAGGGTTTTGTCCAATGGTGGGAAACCAAGTTTTCCTACATAATGTTTCCAAAGGGCACTGAGCTTACTATCACCACCTCTGCAAATGCAGGCTTCTAATACCTGCTCAGAAAAACTCTGTCATTGGAAGATGAGTTTCGTGCGTGCTGATATCAGTATTTTGGTAAAAGGTGGTTTCCCATTTGAACACCTGTACAAAACACACTGTGAATTAATGAGATGCAATGCAATGCAGTGAGTCTCTGAATGGGCCATGAACCATAGTCAATTTCACCTTTTCTCCTGCAACATTATATACCCTCATTATCAAATTTCTAAACAAATATATTTTAAAAGAACCACGGTCATACAGATGATTTGTGGACCACCAGTAACCTGCAGGTTATCCTTAGGAAAAATTGGCTCAGTGCATAATAGATTGGTCATGGCATTCTGACTCCAAAACCACCTTTTTTCCCTATCTACACCATATTTATAAACTGACTAGTATGTGGAGGAATCTGCCCTCATAAGTTTATTTACCCCATCTCCCACACTCGTATCAGAACGTCCTGATGTCTACAGTCTTTAGGGACAGTTGACTACTGGTTCCATCATGGTGAATTTGTATTTACCATAATACCAGCAGATCCAAGTGGTCTTCGTAGTAAAAACTGAAGAAGAATTCTCTTCAACATATACAACTGAAAATGTCTGCATGTTTGTCCAGGCAAAATTGTTTTAAATATTTGAATCATCATCCCATGGAAAAAACAAAACACCAAAAAAAAGCCCTCATCAAACTATGTGGATCTGTTTGTGCATCAGAGCAAGAGACAGAAAAGGAATCTACTCTGTGTGAGAAAAGTGGGTTTACTAACTGACCTCTTCAAATTAAAATTTTTGTTTTGAAATCTGCACTAAATCTGAAGAGAAAGAAAAGAGAAACAGAACAAAAGAACAAATTAACAAATTAGCTATATAATTTTATAGAAATTAATATTTCCTCATGAGTTAGCTTATATTCACTGTTGGATTGCTCTGGCTTGCACAGCCATCATAGGGAGAGTAATGAGAGAAGCAAAACTATGCTGTCGTTACAAATAAAAATTTTCTTCTTTGCTTCTCAGACTGCAGGTCTACATAGTTCTTTTCACATAAGTCTTTTCTTGTTGAATAAATAATGCCTTTGTGACAGGTGCCCTGATCATCATTCCCCTGAAAGACATTCTATGCACTTGGTTAGAGAGCTGAAAGAAATCAAATATCACTGGAATTGATTGATGAAAAGTCTTTAGAGCAAATGAAAATGACATGCATGTAGGCCCTAACACATACAGCTCCTTCTCTAAGTTAAAGAAAGAGAACAAAATGCTCAATAAATGGTACAGAAATGGCCAATGAATAGATCCTCTTTTCAAATCAGGTATGCTGCATAATATTTTTTATGAATTGAAGGCTTATAGTTCTTATTAGGTGAAAAATTGTTAAACCTATCTGAAGACAGAGCCCACCTGAAGATCCTTAAGTGCAATTGCACTGCTATCTGAAGAAAAACTGCTTTCCTTAAGTTGCATAATCACAGTTAAACAACAAGAAATGCGACATGTGGTTCCATGGTGATATGACTTTTGTTTTCTGATAACGATCTTCCAAAAGTGGGCCAAGCAATAAGAACAGTAAAGGCTATTGGTCTTATGTTGCCAGTCAGATGGAGTCCTTGTACCAGAAGTAGCACTTCAGTGGGATTTAAAGATAAGAATGGCACTATTTAAGCTTGTGGTATATTATGGTTTTATTACAGTGTGCTAAAGACAGGATGGGTAATGAAGTCCTGTGTTCAACCCATTTCTCTGTCTTAATAGAGTTGCATTCTGTCGTACTTCCTTTTCCCCAGAAAACATTCTCTCTTTAGCACATATGAAGAGCCCTTTAAACAAAATGTGTACTAATAGTTCCACATGAGCACTTCACAAATAAATCTACAGAAATAATGTCTCAAAAAATGACCAGCTATCATCTATGCCCATTTAAACACAGAAACTTTTGGCATATGTCCCAAATCAGTTTTCATTCCACCAGAGCACAGTCATCCCAAGAGGTAATATTTTAGAAAATGTAAACAGATATCAGGGTCCAACCTAAAACGGGAAATTTGCTTTTAATAAAAACTACATTTACTTCTGAAAACACAGCCACCATCTGGGTGAGTTCAGGCCACTAAGATCTATGCATATTTCTGAAGAGAAGCAATCAATACCTGAAATTTGAAGCTGGGAGCATCAAATTTCAAACTCTAAAATATCCTGACCAAACATAACACAATTGTCCCAAGCTCTGAGGTAGCACATAAAGGAAGATATTTTGGTTTTTTTTTTCCAGTACTATTAACTTAGCTGGCTTAACTGTTTTGCTGATGTCTGTGGGCCAGTTACTTTTGACATTTTTGACAAAATACAGTTTCACTGGTGCTGCACATCAGTATGTCAGCTTGGAAACAAGAGTGGTGATGCTTGGATGCAGGGTTGGTATAAGGTGAGAAGAGAAGAGTAAAGAAGAAGGGCCTGACTTGAGAGACACTGCTACGTAGGTCAACTGAAGTTTGGTACAAAATTTTCCAAAATCACAAAAGGAAGGCTGGGTTTTGGTAAGTCTTTTGATATAATTTCCCCCAAAGGCAACCATGTGTTTCCTCTTTCTTTCTAGCTCCGACTTCTCTATGAATGCAACCCTATGGCTTTCATCATTGAGCAAGCGGGTGGGATGGCAACTACAGGGACTGAAGCAGTGTTGGATGTGAAACCTGAGAATATTCATCAGAGAGTTCCTCTTATACTTGGCTCTTCAGATGATGTGCAAGAATACCTTGCTTGTGTACAGAAACACAAGAAGAGCAGCTAAAGGCTTTTCCACATCAGACCTTGATCACCCATTTTTGGTCTACAAGAAAAACCATACATTTCAAGATGGTGAATTCTAGCAATTAACACAGTGAAAGTCCCATTTTATGCGAACAAGAAAAATAGTGAAAATAGCTGAAGGGGAAAGAAGCAAAAATGTAATTTCTCCTTGCAGGAAAATGTAGAAATCCTTTTACTCTGATTTATGCAGTGCAAATGTAGAGATGGAGTCCTGATTCCAAACAGAAACTAATTTATATAATAGTAACAAAAGGAGGTGAATTGTGTCAGTATCCGCATTTGATCTGAAGCTTTACATCTGACATTGCATGGATGGTGTAATTTGAAACAGGATTTCCTCATCAATATTTGCAATGCCCTTATCCGGATTTTCTGCCAGAGGCTTTCTTGCTGATCCTTTTTATTTTGACAACCCTAAGAAGAGCAAAAGTCTCATGCTGTCTGAAACAGAGGCATTTTAAGCTCCAAATTATATGTGCCTTAGGTAATGAATAGAGATGAAAAGGCTGCAATGTTGCCAAGGTATTTCATTTCTCATAAGCACAGGAAATATCTTGTATTATTTACGGACAAGCAACTTTCAATGGCACAAATTACAATAAACCATTGCTATCAATGTGACACTCAAACCATGCCTATTCCCTGTTAATCAATTGTTCTCTGCAACTGAAGATGATACAAAGCCATTTACATGTCCACTTTCTTTTGCTTTGAAAGGTTCTTGTTTCGGATTGAAGCTTGCCCTTTTACACACATCATACTGCTGCAATGTCCCACCCTTAAGGGGAAGGAAACACCCAAGATTCGTAGATGCTCAGAGTCAAAAGAAACAGCAGAAGTCAAACAGTCCACAAAAACTTACAAAGTTTTATTAGTAAATTACACACTCGGCATGGAAATTGGTACAAGTTAGTCCCTGATCACCCAGTATAAACACACAGGTAAAGAGGTAGGGTGAAAGGGAAGAAAGAGAGAGAGGAGTGAATTAAAGAGGAGGGGGAGGGAGAGGGAGAGAGAGTCCCAGCTCCAGCATTGATCCAGCTGAGGGGGAGTCCAGGATCCTGAGGGCGCACATGTGCCTGGGTTTTGTGGGGATAGCTTTTTGTAGAGAGGCTTCCTTGCCTCAGAGATAAGTTTCTCGCTTTCTATGCAAATTTGTTATCACGTGCAGTCCTTTCTTTTAGACCTTTCTGGAAATGGGTCACAGGGCTTTGAGTGCCTCTGTTGGTCTTGTTTTGCTCTACAGTCCATGTCCACTTCTCAGCCTCATTCCTGCACTGTGTTGTGCTTATCTACAGGAGCCACAACAAGGATGTTTGCCCTGGAGAAGTGTCCCTCTACTTCTGTATGGCCCCCTTCTCCAGCTCAGCTACATCCTGGTCTTTCTCACATTGCGTTATTACCAACAATCCTTTGTTGTTACCAATAATCCTTGGTTGTTATTACCAACAGTCCTTGCTTGACTCCACAGTCATGGATTCTCCCCCTCGGGAGACATTCAAAACCCATCTGGACATGTTCCTGTGTATCTTGCTCTAGGTGATCCTGCTTTAGCGGTGGGGTTGGACTAGATGGTCTCCAGAGGTCCCTTCCAAGCCTAATGATTCTATGATTTTGACATCTTCTACAGCTACCCATCCTGTTGGTGCTCTGGTGCTATATCTCAGACTTGACGCTGCCTAAAGAGATCAGAAATCACCTCTGAAACTAGCAGGCATTCATTGACCAATAAGAGCAAAAATCAGCAATTAAAAGGAATGTGTGATTACACTGAGTTATAAGGATGTGAAAATTGGGGTTGAAGTCACTTTAAATATTAGACACATTTATAACACTCCTGTCCTGTTAAATGAACTTTCTTAGGTGACCTCCTTAATGTAAGCAACTCTTGTGCCCTCAGGTCATTTTCACACCTGCTCCACTCTCTCAGCTGTGCCAGTACAAGACTTTATAAAGAACACTCTGTGAATTGCATTAGGACATAGAGAGGAGTTAAAAATACTCCTGCCAAGAAACTCCAATAGTTATTTTTAACTTACAACTGTGTTCTATTATTCATAAAGAAGAGGCAGGCTGAACTAATGCGGACAGAAAATTATTCAGGGTGAGTATTTACCCTTAGTTATTGTTATGCCAGGTGTAGGGATGTGATTTCAGTGCTGCTTCAGGTATCAAACCACTCCTTCTGCGGGTGTTTACCACCCATCCCCCTCCCTCCCTCCCTCCCACCCTTCCTTAATCCCTTAATCCCTTATTCCCTTCATCCTCCATCCCTCCCTTAATCCGACCTCCCTCCCTGCCTTAATCCCACCCTCCTACCCTCTCCCCCTGCCTCCCCTTCCCACCCCCCAACCTTCCCTTAATCCCACCTTCTATCCCTCCCTCCCTCCATTAATCCCTTAATCCCACCCTCCTTCCCTGTCCCTCTCCCTCCTCCTTCCCCTCTCCCTCCCCCCTAATCTCCCTCCCTCCCTCCTTTGCCCTCCTTCCCCTCAGTCCCCCCTCCCTCCCTATCTCTCTCCCTCCCTTCCTTAATTCCATCCTTCCTCCCTCTCCCTCTCCCTCCCCCCTCCCTCCCTCCTTCCCTCCCTTCTTCCCTCCGCCTTCTCCCCCTTCCTTCCCCTCCTCCCTTCCTCCCTCCTCTAATCCCTTAATCCCACTCTCTCTCCCTCTCTTAATCCTCCCTCCCTCCCTGTCCCCCTCCCTCTCTCTCTTAATTCTCCCTCTCTCCCTCCCTCCCTCCCTTATCCTACCCTTCTTCTCTCACTCCCCACCTCCCTCTCTCCCTCTCTTCATGACAACACACTAGAGTAGACTGTTTCACAGGTTCCTAAATTGTAAACTACACATCTTGCCATTTCCTCTTACGTCACCAATTACTGTAGTGTGATGACTACTATAAATTTGAAGCATGTCCAATAGTGACACTCAGGAGAGCTGGTTGCCATAGTTGTCAGACCTAATTTATGTTTCATTTCACCTTGGAGTAGGGGAAGGCAGTCCCTTCTGGAAATGCTGGGGCAAGGTCCTGAAATAATTTAAGTCTTATGAGGGCTTATACAGTATACTCAATGTTATCAGCGCCCTGTCAGTATCCTGTCTGTTTGTGTTTCTTTTTTTCCCCTTTCTCTTTTTTCCTTTGGCTTACCAAGGTCTTTGGTGGATGCTACTGCAAATAAGCAACAATTTTGCAGGATGCAGTAACTGTTACTATGTAGGAATAGTTACAACAATTTTACAGGGAAACTAAGACTGCTGTGGTTGTAGGATGTTAGGGAAGACGGGAAGATCACAGCAGCTAATTTAATTTCTATATAAATTCAAACTGTTTTCATGTGACATCTCTCTCAGCAAGAACACCAAAAAAAGGAAGGAAAAAAAAAAAGCTGAATACTGTTAGCAGTACTTTTCTAAAGAATGTAACCATCCCTAGAATGTCTTTTAAAACTAGAAAGCAGAGAGGCACATCCTGCAAGTAGAACAGAACTTAGCTTCCTTTTACTTAGTTGTGGTTGTAGGGGGTGAAACTCTTTCCATTAATCATATTTCCTAACAATATCCCCCACATTGCCCAGGTAGTTTAACTCCTCTAATTGGAAGAGAAATTCCTCAAAAAAGTGCTTGATTTTTAAGCTTCGTAAAAAAGTTTAAGAGACAAACAAATGAAAGGTTGTACTAATAGAAGAATGCAGATTACAACCAATGGGACAAAGAGAACCACGTAACTGGTGGTGGCTTGAACTGATCGCTATTGAAAATGAGAGATGTCACATACTCTTCTGTTCACACCAGGTGCCTTAAGATGTTTCTGTGACATTTCTGTGCACTGAGAGGCTCTGTCTATGTACTGATTAATCTCCCAATTTATCAAAAAGTTATATATATAGTTTTAATCACTTGATTAATAAGATAAATCTGCTCAGACAGGGAGTCTAGCAAGCTTCAGAGCTTATGCAGGATAAGGGATAGAAGCAGCTGTGTGTGGTTGTATGTGTGTGTGGGTGCAAATGGAAGAAACACAATCTCATCTCAGTAGGAGCAAACTGTTTGGATTGACCTAAAGGCAGTGTTGGGAGAAATAACCTGATTCAACACCACTGTGCTGGTTTAAAGGTAAACCAGCAGGGGAAAACGAACTGAACTCAAAAGAGAGAATAGAAGTCAGAATAACAATTTAATAAAATAATACATAAGTACGATTGTACAGACAAACAATTGGTTTTAACCCACAAAACCCAAATGTATAACCCAGCACCCTGGGGTATGAACAGAGTGGTGTTCTTTGGGCCCCCTGAGTCCGAAGTAAAGGAGAGAGAAAAAACCTGTTGATGAGAGTGCTGTTGCAGTCTAGTCAAGGGTGATGGTTGCAGTCCAGTCGAGAGTGGTGGTCTCAGTCTGGTTGAGAGCGGTGATCTGCAGTCTTCCTCTGGATCCCACGAGTGGTAAAAAAGGTCCCAAGACTCCAAGCTTATATATCCTCCAGTTCAGGCAGGCATGCTCAGTACCTCCCTCAGGGCGGGGGGTTCCACAGTGGATGTGAGGACAAGAGCAACTCGTATCTCACAGGCCTCTTAGCACCTAGTTTATAGCCTGAGCAGTCAGGCTTTATGTGCAGATGGTGTAAATGGTTCATTGATAACAGTTTCTGGGAAATGGCATGGAAGGCTATAGAATACACAATTTTGGGCTACACCCATCCAGTGATGAACTGGTCCCAGCTGTTCTAACTAGGACAACCACCCACTGCCCATCATATTTGGTAGCAAAAAATAGCAAAAGATGACACTGTTCATTTTGAAAAAGCTCAGCTTCTGTATGGTTATGCCTTTGAAATGCATAGAATCTCACCTTTCATTATCAAGCTATGTTTTGGAAAGCTCAATATCTGGATGCAGCCCAATATCAGGAACTTGCATATCTGTTTTAGTAATTTTACTGTTTTATTCTAATTGGGTTACTTCACCAGTGCTACTATCAACTGAGGTGAACAGTTCCCTCCTCATATTCTTTCCCCAGATTAGTATTCTCCATACAATTAATCTTGGGCCAAAAGAATGCTTTAGAACATTTACTACAATACCATGTGCCTACATCCTACATCTGTCACCCCTATTAATATTGCTTGCCTCTCTGTAACTAACTGCTTCTTTCCTTATTTTCTTTGTACTGTAATACCCACCAAGTACATTTGAATATCTATTTGGGGCATGTACTCTTCTGTACATTCTGTAGCTGTCTGATGTAGCTTTATTTCTCATATTTGTAAAGACTTTATCATTGTGTAAAACAGTGGGTAAGTTTTTCCTTTTTGCTAATCTTTTTTGAATTAGTGGTGCCAATTAAGTGCACTGATGTCTGTGGAAGAAAGATTTGACTCAAGTCCTTTGACTTTTGCTGTTAACCGTTCTTTATTTCAGGCATAATGATTAAACAACAAAAAAGTGATTACGCAGAACACACCAGAAATCAAAAAATGGGGATTAGCTGGCACCACAGCTCACAGAAGGATTAACTGACAATGTTGCATGACCCAAAGCATTTCATCATCTGTACTTTGCAACACATGGAAGAGCACACTAAAGCAATAAAAGAGACACAAAAAGAACAAAATCTATGTTAGCTGTGGCTCAGCTGGAAAAGAATATTTCTTGTAGCAATAGGCTCTGAGATCAAATGGTGAATTTGCTTCTTTTAAAAATCAAATTAAAAGTATGAACACAGTAACATGAATTTGTTAATGTGTGCTCTCAAAAATATGAATAGGAATTTAGAGCTAAGTTCTGAGGTAGAAATACAAGAGAATTAAGCTGAGGAAAGACTTTAATTTTTGTGGAACTTCTGACTGTTTCTTATCTTTTCTTGGATAACCTCTGGATTGAAGCCATCACTGATGTCATTCAAGTTGAAAACCTTGGACTGTTGTCTCTTAAAATGTCATCATTTCCTGGACAGATCTTCGAAGGTTTCCTTATGTCTTGAAAAAAAAAAGCAGAAAAAAAAAATCAAGGATTTACTATTTCAAAATGTTATATGCTGATATATGTCAGGTCAACATCCAGTATATTAATTCCACCAAAGCACAGTGGGAGGAAAACCAAGAAACCTCCAAGCTCTGCCCACTGTATCAGCTTCCGGTTGTTGCCGAAGTCCATCCTACTAAACTGGCAAATGATGGTTCCTAATCTCTTATGAGGATTGAGAGTTTACACAGGAATGAAGAGCAATATGATTGAAAATAATACGTGGAATAGGTATACAGAAATAGAATAAGAAAAACTAATCAACATGAGAAAACAAAAAGACCAGAAAAAAGATCATCAGGTGTGTTTATATACCTTTAAAAACCATTATTTTCAATATATGCTTCTTCTGGATGTGTTTCTCTTTACAAATTTAAATCATACTTATCAACCTGAAATTAGTATTTATTGCATCACTGATCTGAGTATTTTTCCATTTACCAAAGTCACTTACTGCATTTTTAATGGAGTCAAAAAGTACCAAGATGAGAATACTACTCTGCACATGTCAGAAACTTTACTGGTTTAATCCTTGTTTGATTTCAGTATAGAAAATGCTATTCTTTATTGTTTTACAGCCAAAAAAACCAACATAAAAAAAATATTCAGTTAAGTGTCAGGTGACTTAAGAATATTTTTTTACTTCCTCTGGTGTTCTGATGTTGTAGGTTTTATTATAGCTCTATTAATGGATGTGTCTGAGCACAACAAAGGCTACATCAAATCAAATAATATGTGAGGCCAAAACCATACTCATCTTCAAGTGTTTCTTGGTTGATATGTTCCAAGATCTTTAAGGGTTCTGAATTCATGTTGCTTCTCAGAACCATGACAATATGAGTGCTTTGAATTTCCTAAAAATAAAATACATTTAAAAAATCCTTTTTAAGAAGTCTATAGACTTCTGTAGTGAAAATAAAACAATCAAATTGTGGACTATCAAATGAAAATCAAGTCAAAATTTATTTCAATGTTTAGTTATACTACATGGACTCTCAAAATGATGAATTATTAAAGCTTCAAATGTACGAAGATTCACCCATTTCATGTTAATTCTGATTACTAAAGGATTCTACATACGCAAGCTGTAGTTAGCTAAAAGTTTTCCTTTACATTTACTTACATTAGCTTTGTACTCCTATAAGATACTACAATGTAGAATTTAAGTGAAAAGTGTGGCAACTCCTGGTTAGTACAATTTGCATTTACTTTCTAGTATCTGAAGAGTTTAAAACCCTATGCAAATTCTAGAAAATAATATTCTGAGGCAAAGGTATTTGGGCTGTATACCCTTGATTAATTTTTCCTTATACTTGTTCTGTGACCTGAAGGTAGTGTTATTTGAAATGCTTCCTATATTATTACATAAAGGGGTTCTAAAGATGTTATCCTGCAGTCAGGATTTGCCCAATTGGTGTCTACTGTTTCCTCTCTGCTCCTCTATTACCTTTCTTGGGCAGAGACACACTCTTCAAGACAACAATGAAAAAAATCTCTCTCATTCACCTGCTCAGTTAGAAAGGACAGAACACATTTCTGGATGAGGGCTTTACAAAGGGATGTAATTAATTTTTCTCAGTTCAGCCCTCAAATTAGACAAATGCAAAAAAAATAAAATGGACAGTGATGGTTAAATGCCATTTGTTTGCAGGCTCATGTCTGCCAGAGTCTAGGTGGATTCAGAAAAGAGTTTAGAGAGATTTAATTAATACTTCAAATGCAAGAAGTCTGATTACTGACATAGCCAGTCCTTACTGTCTTTCTGTTGTTGCAGTCTAAGCAGACTAGTCTTGTGTGTGTGTGTGTGTGTGTGGAAGAAAGACACCTTAACTGCTTGTGGACGACACAAACAGAAGATAAAGACTGACACCTTTGTTTTGCATTCCAAAATAAAGCACAGTTTCTGCATACAACAAGACAACATGCTGGCAACCCAGTGACAGAATAAAACAAACTAACAAGGCAGAATTTTCTCTTCTATGGGCTGTTTAATGTTTTAAGGTAGATTTCTTCTGACTGTCTGGAGTTCAGAGCTGTAGCCACCTCTGTCACTTTTCCAATAAAAAGGTTTTGGTTCCTCTAACATATAACCTTTTATTTAAATGCAATGCTTCTTGGCTCTCTGCCTAATTTATAAATTGAAAGACTTTTCTACATTTCAGTGGATATTAGCATCAACAAATCAAATTCAGAGAAAGTATGAAGTACTTGGTAAAGTATTTAGTTACAAGATAGTATTTGCATCCTTTTCAGGGTAAGCTTATGTACACGAATTATTTATTTACAGGGGAGGGCAAGAAAAAATTCTATGTCCTTGTCTGAATATTCATCTTCACCTTGTCTTCATCCCAGAATTGTCTTTTATGCATATAAACTATTGAAGCCCAGTGAAATCACATGGGTGCTGAAGAGAAAATGGGCAGATACTGTTAAAATTTTGATTTAAAATACTGTTAAATATAGGTCAATCAACAAAGTGTACTGAAAAGAACACAACTTCATTGACACAGAGGGGAGACAAGGTAACCTGATTAAATACTGTTAATTTTTCATCCCTTTCACACTACAGTACAGTCAAGACTCTTGACCACCTGTCGAGTACTACTGGAAATTAGTGCTACATTTTTCATAAAACTGACAGTAAGAACACAACAAAAGAAATATCTAGTGTCAGCAAATAATGAGCCTTTGAATGCTCAGCTAAACTGTCTGGGAGGCCAGAACTTGGGCCTCAGAGACTTGATTCCTGAGTAGACTTGCAGTGCACTGTTCCAGCCCTATTACCCTGCAGAGACAATATGGCATAGCCTCTCTATTTTATTCTGATATTTTTTGAGCAGAAAAAGCTATTGGCTGAAATGAACACTGTCTACATACGTAAGCTCTTTAATGAAAGTCATTAGTAATAAATACTGTAAAGTTTCCTCTATGTTTAATATAAAATGTCAAGAATAAATACAATAAATACAAATAGGCAATCTGAATTCCCAGCTTGGAAGTTCTGTTTATGATTACCTAGTCTGGCCTTTGTAAGAGATGCATAGATATTCTGGAAATTTCTACATCAAGTCAGTAAGTTCTGAGACAAAGTATTCAAAGACTTCTGATCTGGATATAATGCCACCATGAGAAGGACACTACCTACCAACTATAACTGGGTAAACTAACTCCCTATTTGTCCTGTTAGAGTTTTTACTGTTCATTATTCCCAGTTTAAATATGCCTAACTTCATCTTCATGTCACAGAAACGTTTAACTGCTACAAAGTTCCATGAGTGAACAAATTTCCATAACACTGAAAGTTAGAAGCTTACATATTGCTACAATAGTTTTAAAAAGTGATAAGAAAGATGTAAAACTGACAAAAGACATATAGTTAAAAAAAAAATGTTTCCTCTGTTATATAACATTGCCAAACTGCATGCTATTAATGAAACATACAGGCTACAGAATTTTTCAGTCAGTATTACATTCAAACAGGTAGCACTCATGCCCTGATTTATAGCTCAATGCAATATAATGGAATCTGCAGCAACCTACACAGTCTAGACAATTGTATTGGGTGCAGGGCAAAATCTGTCTCATTGCAAACAGTTTCTCTGCCCTGGGTCATCAGTACTTTTTTTTTTTTTTCTTTTCTGATGTTTGCTGCCACCTCATGTATTTTAAGAAGTATTGCAGTGGAATTCTAGAAGTGAACGTTCTGTACCTCGAAAGTAACCCTTAGATAGCTATGCTGCTGCAATGTTAAACAAATATGTTGCTTAAAATTCTGAAAAGGTTTTTGTTATTGCTACATGATAGGGGAGGAACCTATATTCAAAACCAAAATGAAATACTCTACACCAATTTGGGTGAAATAACATGTGGTGACCAATTTTCGGCTTCTCAGTGTATGAAAGACATTGACATACTTCCAGACTTCCAGTAGAAGGCCACAAGATTGTCAGGAGCTGGAGAATATCACCAATGAGGAGCAACTGAGGGAGTTAGGTTTGTTCAGCCTTAAGAGGACGAGGCTTCAGGGTGACCTTATTGCTGTCTATTAAAATCTTCGATACTCCTAACACTTTAAAACTTAATTGATTCTTCCTGATGATGGTGGATGTCTGAGAAATACATATCTAACCATGAGATTTGGCCTCATATCACAAATACAGAACACTGTGGCCCATATATTTGTTTTATCAGTTACTACAACCAAATAATCTGATTGACAGAATTGGAATTTCTGGTAGATAGGATCTCTTTCAAAGCCCGGTACATGAAATAGGCAGACATAATTTGCCTGCACATTTACAGTGATTAAAGGGATAATTCAAACATAACTGTGCATAACCAAATTACATTAAGAATTAACTATTTGTGTGCTTGGTAATAGCTGAACATGCAAACTGTGTTTTTACATTTCCACTTACCAAAAAGTAATTCCTGTGGCTAGCCATGGACCGTGCATTATTGTAGCATCTTGCATCTTTGAATTAACTTTGTCAAACAACGTAGGGAGTTGGATGGTACTTACTTACAGATTATGCTAAAAGCTTTAAAAATGTTTTAAGAAAATGTAGAAGTGAATCTACCCTGAAGTGTTTACCTATGTTGTAGACAAAATTGCTGCTCAGACTATTGTAGATTAAGGTATGGTTTCCTATTAGTTTCATTTCCAGAGCTGGTGGCACAAACATCTTTATTTTGCAAAACAGGATATGCAAACAGGAGGTCAGGGGAGTTAATCATAATTTTCTTCAGGTTTTGTCAAGAAAGTGTTTTTATTGAATGATTCCTAAAAAATAGTAGCTAGGACTTTATAATGCGAATGCTTATCTCATATTTTTTTAGTCTGAAAACTTTTGCATCTGACAACTGCTTTCAATTTTTTTCTTTCAGATCAGTCTCAGAATAATTGTTGTGGCTTTTTGTGCATGCCTTTCTCTGGACAAGGTTATTTTCTTGTTATTAACTGTTAAAAAAAATTCTCAGAGTTAATTCTTCCTCAAATGTTTGTTATCTCATAGCTAGTGTGGATGAAAATTTCCAAGAGAAGAAAAAGGGAGAAATGTGTGTTTTAGCTAATTTATCTGTGAAAAGCTATGACCTTCAGATATTTGATCTCATGTCTTCCTGTCTTCCTTCTTTTTCTCTTTTACTGGAGCTTGCTTTGTGTGATCTATTTAATTTGGATTGCTGAGTAAAGGTTGTGGACATTGGTATTTTATGTATTAGAACACACAGAAATAATAAATAATCTTATCTTTGAAAATAAGAACGTATTTATTTTATGACACAGGTATGACACAAGTTGTCTGTAGTTATTTAGCACTTTTCAATGTTAGCTAATGATTTTGCGTATAGCACAGTAGAAAGAGCTGGCTGCACTTTTCCTGCTCTCTTGTTCAGCAATGCTTTCAGTAGAGGGGCCAAAGTGTGCAGTCAAGAGATGCCTCCCACAAAGCATCTTTGGAAGAAATAATTTGTCGATATTTTGTCTTGTGTCATTTAAAGCCAGAAAGTTTTGTTTCCATGCTGATGATGGGTGGATCTCAAAGTACTAGTTTATTCATTTCACGCTAGAGGGAAAAACAAGTGGACAGCCTTAAGAGTAGTCTGTCAGCTTAGAGAGACAATACTGTAATACTGAAAGTTGGTTTCATGTAGTGAAGGCTGCAGGTTTGTGCACATTTTAATCAACTGCAAATTAACATATGCCAGTTTTTTAGTGTGTTTCATTCTGACTTAGTATTTTCTGGTTGTGTGAATTGGTGTCTTGCTTGTAATTTGATTAAACATAATTGCTCTTTTGGATTTCTATAATAGGTATCAAATAAATGGAACTTGGAAGATGTTTTCCAATTCTGGGAATTCTGTGTCCTTCTGAGGGTATGGAGAATTCTGCATCAAAGAATGGTGTTTAACAGATAACTCTTCCACCAATACATTTTATTTATTTTTCTCACAGCTTTAACAGTATGGCAAGTTGTAGGCATTACAAAAAACAGTTCAATGTTTTGACAAGGAAGGCTGGAAGTTGTAGCTGCCTGGTACTAATTTGGATAGTTAAGCTTCAGTTGACTGTGGTAGGGTATAGAGGTCCTTCCCTTTTCTTAGGATATAAAAGAAACAATTCTGTAGATTCTGCACTTAGTAAACAATCATGTAGAATATAATGTGTGATCAAGCATGTAATATGGTACACTTCTGTTCTCCTCCTCACCCCCATCCCTCCCTCCCCCTCCACCCCTCCCCCCTCCTTTCCCACCCATTCTCCTCCCCCTCCTTCCATCCCTCCCTCCCTCCCTGCCTCAACTCCTTAATCCAACTACCCCTCCCTCCCCCCTCCCGCTCACTGTTCCCCCTTCTCCCACGCCCTCTCCCTTGCATTCTACCTCCCTCCCTCCCTCCCCTTCCCCACCTCCCTCCCTCCCTCCCTCCCTTAGTGCCTCCCTCCCTCTCTGAATCCCTCTTTCCCATCTTCCCCCCCCTACCTAATCCCACCCTCCTTCCTCCCTCCCCGCATTAATCCCTTAATCCTCCACTCCCTTAATCCCTTCATCCAACTCTCCTTTCCACCCCCTCTCCTTCTCCCTTTCTCCACCCCTCTCTCTCCCATCTCCCCTCCCTCCCCCAACCCCCTCCCTCCCTTAATCCCTTAATCCCACGGTACCTCCCTCCCTCCCCACTCCCTCCCTCCCCTCTTTCTTTGTCCCTCTCCCTCTCCACCTCTGCCTCTCCCTCTCCCTCCCTCTCTGCCTCCCTCCCCCCTTTCTAAAGCTCTGACAACTGCCCAGGATCAGCAAGAACAGCATGTACTTGTTTATTCTGTTCCTTATCATGTGCTTCCCAAAACTCTGCTATCAACAGCAGAACGTAGGCAACACTTAAATCCTGGTGATCGAAGAGGAAGCAGAAAAAACTACTAGGGTTTACGTAATAGCCAACTTTTTACTGCATGATGCAATTGTGCACTCTGGCTATGAAATTTACTAAATCAGTTTTCCCGTAAAAAAAAATGTACGTGGTATATGTGTGCCTATATTATTTTTATGCATATATTTTATATATATATATATATAGTCATTCTCTCTCTCTACAGTCTCTATATAGGAACACAAACAGACATTGATGTCACTAATATATTGAGAAATTCTGTTGCATTTTTTAAATCGGAAACATAAAACCAAGCATAATTCAAGGCCAGTCTAATTAAACTAGCTATACCAGCAGGATCACGTTTAACTTGGTCCTGTTCCCAAGGGGTCAGGAGAGACGATTAAGGGCACAGAAAGAAGAGGGACTCGATACTTCTCAGTGTAACCACAGGGCCTCTAAAAACCACCACTTTTTAGGGAAATGCTGAAAGTAAGGTTGTATTGCAGTGGGTATACATGGTCTAGTGACTAAGATGTGTTCCTGCAGGCAGGATGTTAATACCTGCGCACTGCAAAGTGTCAGTCATTCATGTTTTATTTGCTGTCAGCGTAACAGCACCCAAGTTGTCTCCATTTCATTATGGTTTCAGAGCAAAATCTGCATATATACCCAGCTGCTAGCCTTCCCAGATTTATTTTTTTTCTTCTGTTTGCACCAGAAGCACCTGCTAGTGGAGGGGCTAGCACTGAGACTGCTCTGACAAACAGTTGCTCTTTGGGTGGCTGTTGATGCTTAAATGAAAACCTAATTTGTAGGCTCCTAATTTGTAGGCTGCTATGTGGTTGATACCTACAAGAGATCTGTATCTTTCTTGTGTGAACAACCCATACAAACCTCAAATGAAGATAAGGAAAGCACCAACTTTATTCATTGTGAACTGTGGACTTAGTTTGCTGGAGTCCTGCTTTGACCTACATCACTTACCTAAGTACTTATATGTATTCTGCTACATGTTAAACAACCCTGCAGCCCTCCACAGAGTCCATCTTAAATGCTCAGGGTGACATTTAAAGTTTCCCTTTCCTGAGTGATACTAGTTCACACCATTTCTCCAGAGCTCTCTGACAAAACCGCAGGGTGAGGGGACACAACCTACAAAGGCCTTGTGACACTGAGCCACAACTTCCTCTCGTGATCAGCTGCCAGGGTATCTGAGGGCATTCGTACAGCTGAGAAAACAAAGACATAGATTTTTAATTTTTTCAAAGAATCAGAGTCAACATAGTGGTTGGTGTGAAAGGGGACACACCACAAGCTGCCATCAACACCACCAGGAGAAGCATGTAGTCTTCATGATGAAGGCGTTCTGACTCTGCTTCCATACACAGAAGTCAGCAACGCCTGATATTATTCCTCAGATACTCATCAACATGATAGAAAATTGAAAATACATGGAAACATCAAGTACATGAAGTAACAGACATGCATCTAAATATTACTTCACGTGTGCCTTTGTATCAGAATTGAATAACTTCTGGGCATAATATTATATATAAATACACCAAGACCTATTTGATTTCCCATTACTTTTGGAAGAAGAGGTAGAAAGTATACTATTTTGTATTATACTAGATGTGACTGTTGTTAAAGCACAGATTGCCAAACTGGTTGCCAAACATAATTCTTCTTTCCAATTATTGAACACCTTTGCACCTATTTCAGAAGTAAAACAAAGGCAAACTACTTAAACTTGGTGTTATCAAATAACACATGAAAACACAAAACCCCACTGGTCTTTAATAAATGAACAGTTGTTCATGAATTACTTTGAGAACTAAGTTGGACTGAGCAGCCAGCTGCAGAGAGGCAGCCTTGTGACTGCAATCACAAGATGGGGTATCAGAGAACAGGTTGGGGCTGGCAGGCATCCCACCAGTCTTGTGGCACACAGCCTGCCTGTGCTGCTGCCCTGCCAGGCCAGCACTGTGAGGAGCTGATGCCAGGCCCTCACAGTGGGAGCTCACCCTTCCCTGAGAAAGCAAGACAGCAGAAATGCAGGCGTTCTTTGAAATGTAGGATCAAGTGTCTCTCTGAGCATTTGTATCAAAAGTTGTTACTTAATTCTGTTTCCAACAAAGCATACACAGAGGGAGTTCTGCTGGTTTTTTTTTATAAAGTAAAGTGATATTTCTGGAAAAGTCAGGCAAAACTTTTCTTCATCTATAAAATGCAAGCTAATTGGAACAAGAAAGAGTTCTTAGTTTATATGGATTATACTACACAGTTAGAGTCATTGTGAGAAAAGGGCAGTTGGTGCTTGTGGAACAGAAGAGGGGGTTTAATAAGAGGAAAGATTACATAATCATTAACTTCTGTAGGACTGCAAAGGTAAAAGTATCTATTTCCCAGAGGTATCCAAGGCCCAAAAAAGGGTTATAGCAGTGAATAAAATGAACACTGAGACAGAGGATCTGGACACAGTTACCCAGAACTCCTGAAGTTTTGAAGAGACAATCCCTACCATTCAGGCTTCATATCATCATGGACAACGCTCACAAATCCCATGCATTGCTACTGAAAACACCTTTGGTTTTTGTTCCTAGCTTTCTGCAAATAGATGTAGTTTCATAAAACAGAAAAGTAAAAACCTTAAACCAAGCATGTGATCTAATTCCACTGAACTGATTTCAATATTATGTGGACATAGTATTTCCCACTGAGATCTGCCCTGAGGAGGTTGCTCTCACCTGATGCAATCATTTGCATCATGGTTTTGCAGGATTCTGTTCATCAGGAGATGAGCAACCTGGTTTCTGGTAGCAGCTTTTGTGGTTCTGACCACTGCAATCAGAACTGAGTTTGATGAGCCAGCTTGCAGAGGGTGTTGGCCAAGACAGCTATGTACTCCCACGTCAATAAACGGAGTTTGGCCTAAGAATTCGTGTCAGCAGCAGAGCATATTACCTGGTAAATATTCTATTACTTTTGAAAAGACACATCCATGAAGGAGATAATACACCTGCTCAGTTACCTGATCAGCTGTACTCCAGCTGAATGTGCAAGGCCAGCCTAATCCCAGCCCAGAGTATGACTGTTCATGATGTCTCATCTGTCTCATTGATTCAGCATGACACTCCAAAGCACTGTCGGTACATGCCTGGAAAAAAAGGAGGTCATCTTTTCTACACACCCAGCTGCTGTGGCACCGGCCCCATCATCCCATGCTATGAGGAGCATAGTCTGAGACACTGTACCAGGTGATGCACCATCTGGGTTTTGCCCTTTTGATTGCCAGGTTTCCTGTTTTACTCCCACATGGACAATTCTCTCCCTTTTAACAATGCAGCATGATTTATTATTCCAGCACAGGAAGGGAAAAAGGATACTGCGCAAATGAAAAGAAAGCAGGGAGGATAAGTGGAAAGGGCCATACAGGTAAATGTAGATCTGAAATTTAAACTCAGTAAAAGAACAAGAACAGGGATGTTTACCTTTTAGCTTTGTTAAAGCTACACTGGGAGAAAACAAAGCGAAAGGGGAAGACTTGTCTTCTCTCAGATATACACACACAGTTGCTAATCAGCTGCACGGCCTCTGGCAGGTGGCCTCACTGCTTTTGGCCTTCTTCCTCTCCCACTCTTCAGCTCTGTGTTAGTTTAGATTAAAAACTCAGTGGGGAGGGAGTTTCTTTTGCACTTGGTTTGCAGAGTGCCTAACAAAAAGGGGCTATAAAGTTTGTTAAGATGTCTGGAAATACTGCAACTCACCCTTCATAACAATTCCTGATGGGCATCCTGTGACCACAAGTTTGCTTCTAAAATGCTCTATAATATTGTGAGAGAAATGTGATCAAGGCTCAGAACAGCACTGAATCAGAAAACACAATTCTTCCTGTGACTAGCAAGCAACAAATAGCAAAAAGACAGCATGATTTATTCTTAACCCTTGTACAACTGGAATTTTAATATACACAGAGAGAGTTTATTTCAACTACAGGAGAGTGTTATTATAAATCTCCAAAAGCCAATGCAATTTCACAACATAGCAGATATTTTCAGCATGTATTTCCTGATCCAGAAAAACCCTGCTGTCAGACAGTGCTTCATGCTTGAATAAGGAAAGCAATACTGCTAAACATGGCTGAGCAGAAGGAATTTTAAGACGGTTATTGAGAAGTACTTGCATTCACAATTCTTGCATTGCTGTGCTATTATGGCAAAAGATAGTGCTCTATGTTTGGTCATATGCATATCTAACAAAACTGGATACCTGCAGACACAGTGAGTTTTGTGGGCAGCCCTACATAAATTTTTTCTTTTGTGATTTGTTACACCAGGATCATAAACTGATATATTACAGAGATACATTTACACTTTCTTTTTAAGTGCAAAAACCTACCTGTGACTTGGCAGCTCTGAAGCCACCTCATCTGACCTTTGGATTCTAAGCAGAAGCAATAGTTTTCCAAGATGAGCCCCAAGGAGTTCTCAATATCCCGTTTCAGCATAAACTTCTCAGACACCCTAAACCGGTTTGAGTGTCTAACAACCCAGAATTTATTTTAAACAGTTCTATGTCATGGCATGCACGCTGTGCAGGAAACTTTCACTAGTAATTAAAAAAACCCAAACAACTTATTAGAATATTTCCATATCGGTTCCTGAGACTGCGATTTTCCCTAGTAGAGGCATCCCTAGTAGAGGCATAAAGTAGTAGCTGTAACAGAGGTCCCTCGGTGGCACTCCAGGAGAGCACAGCTAAACCATTATCACCCTAGGGGAACACACATTAACATAGACAAAGAACTTTGAAAGACAAAGTTAATTCCAGATAAATGTCCGAAGTGTTACTAAGCATGTGAACAACTCTTACCAGGCTGGAAAGTTATCTCTTCCTTGCTCAGATCTCAGGTCAACCACAAGCTTTCCCTGGAGGCCCTCACAAAGCCACCCTTACCCAGAGTAGCCTTCTGAAGGTGGGTGGGGAGGAGAACAGCTCACCCTCTGACCTTGCTCCATTCTTTGACCACTTCTTCCCAAACCAGGGCTACAGAAGGTACCAGGTATCAGAGCTGCAGCACCACACCTGACAACACACGTTGTTACTATTACAATACATTTCCCAGCAACACTTTATTGGGAAAGGCAACAGGTTTCACTCAGAAGTAGGTTTTGGATCTCCTGGAGGTGGTGAAAACTGTCAGTGAACAAAACAAGGAAGACGCATTGCATGAAAGAACCCAGTAAGTATTTCACAAATGCCCATCTTCATGGTTTCTTTGCTCCTTTATGCACAAAGGTTCACAATAGCTCTAAAACAAATAACAGGCATGATGGAAACAAAAACTGTTGCAGATATCCTATTTTGAAACTACTGGAAAACAAATCTTCATGCAAATCAGCTTGGAAAAAAAAATAAAGCAGTCAAGTTCTCTGTGAGAACTTGTAAAGGTGACTTCTTTACTTGTTCTCTGTGAGAACAAGTAAAGGTGACTTCTTCTGAGGCTCCTAATCTATCTAAACTAATCAATCCATGGATCAGGTCTCCACACCATGTGGCCTACTCTCCTCCTCTCCAAAGTGAAGTTGCAGATTGGGCTCCCTGTCTGTTTTCAGATGAGCCTTACTGAGTATCACCTAGGTTCGGTTTTGTGAATAGTGGATGAAATTTTGTGTCTGTGTTCTTCCAAATACTTTAGGTGCCCCTGTACTTACCTGAAATTTTAGTACTGATTCAGTAAAACTATGATTAGAGAATGAAAGAAAAACATCCCCATCAGTGATTCAAACAATTATTTCTTCAAAACAGTGTATTAGTTAAGTCAGCATTTCCTGCTATGAATTTCCAACAAAAAGCCTAAAGGGTATCAGACAGACTGCAATTAAAAATAGGCTCTCAGTCTGTCATACACCTTGATAAAGTCCAAAAAGAGCTAGACAGCAGAAGTATCAGCTTACATGATGACAGCCAGCAGGGTATGCTCAGTTCCTTGGTTAATAGCCAGAAACTGCAGCCAATTTCTAATATGTAAAAACTGGTTAATTGGTATTAAGCTGAAGAGATACAGGATAGGATTTTTAACTTGATCAAGGAGATAAATTAAAGAGCAAATACTGCATAACTGATATTCAGAAGCTAGTTTTTGTGTTGTTTTTTTTTGAAGTGGGTAGTCGCATTTTCCCATGTCTGTGGTTGTCTCAGAACTATGAGTGCTGTTATGCAGATCACCAGTTAATCATTCACTATAGTAAATCTTCACTGATACAATTTATCACATTTGCCTTCCTTGTAAGGTTTCCACAGTGTGAAATGACATATTTTGTCACCATGGTCCTTCAGACTATTTTGAAAATTACTTTGCTGCATGGATTGTGTAGCAGAATAACAAACTTATTTGTTCCACTGTTAATGTGTGGAAATTGATTTAATATTCACAAAGACAAAACCCAATGAACATTAAAAAAACCCCACCAGAATTCCATTCTACTTAGCAGTCACAGATAGGATGAGAAATTGACTGTTTTTAAGGGGAAAATAGTTTTCTACATAATAGTTAAGTTCATTTCTCACCGGAGTTCAAAAACTTCAGGTGTAAGTTAAATAATTTAATTTCATGGCTTTCCCTGCCTCAAGAGCACATTCAACAGTTGGATCATAGAGACTACTAAGAGACCTTTAGGACAAAAACAATCTATCTAAGAAGCATCAGTACATGGAAATCAAATGCAAAACTTTTTTTCTTCCCACATTTAAATAAAACTGCTCATTTGCACAATTAAAATGCTAGCAAACAATGACTGTAGAGGTTTATCACTGTACAGAACTGCCATCTGCCATGTACATAACGTAGTGCTCAGCTCCCATATTGAGATATGCATTAAGACCCCACTAACAACAGTGGCTGTAATTTACACAGGGCCTAAACAGGGCAGTAATTATAGGATTTTTTCTGATAACACATGTGCACTAGTATCTTTAAAAACAATACATCTTGTAATAAATGCAACTTCAGGTATCTGTAGGAATATAAATACCAAAGAATGCCTTGGAAAAAAATACTGGAACAGTAATCAAAAGCTTTAATTACCCATAGCTTTCTGGGAAGAACTCAGAAGCTCTCTATGTCCACACAATAACATGCATTTGCTGTACTTTCAGAAAGGAACAACTTCAAAGAGAGATGACACTTTCCCCAATAGGACATATAGGACTGTGGAATCATTTGGTACTTTATAACATGTGAAGTAAATGAAACAGCTTTACAGATGATAGGGCCACTGCAATGGAATCACAACCCCAAATTTAAGGTTGTTCTTGAAATGCAACAGGTTTTAAATTTCTACTAGTGTGCTTAACTGCAACTTAAACAGAATTTTAGTGTTTACTGTGTCATGTAAGGCAATTCAGGGTGAAGCTGTTACTTAAGAAGACTGTGTAAACATTAAGTGATCTACATGACCTGACTTACCCTGTCCCTTTCTTGATTATTCCACTCAGGAGAGGATGTTCAGCCAGAACAGTCAGCAAGTTTTAATCCATGCAAATAACTGCACTATCTCACTTTTTTGGTTTTTTTTCTAAAAAACCGGAGGCTGATGCCTCTTTTGTGAGCTACATGCCCATTCACGTGCATGTGCTTTGGAAAGTTATTTCCTCTTCATTTCCCATCTGTTTATAAAAATATCTTGTTCTCCCAGCAACTTTTTTTAACCTCGGCTTTTGTAACTAAACACCTTTCCTGCTGCCCATTTTTTTCAGGAGCTCAAGTCCAAGCAGGCTCTATACTGGTCTCACTCTTTTTTCAGCTGACACAGAAAACAGGTCTCAGTCCATCTCCAGTTCTAGGGCAGCAAGAATGGAGTTTACATAGTCACTTCTCTGGTAGCATTTTCTGCCATTTCTCCTGCCTCCCATTTTGAATGTACTGACCATTGCTGTTTTCTTCTGAATATCAGCCTTTAGAGGACCGCCTGTTGAGCTCCACATTAATTTCCTAGTTTCCCCAAGCAGTGTGGATGCTCTTCATAACAGGCTTAGCAAGTCAACTTAATAGCTACATTCTAACCACTATTTCTGCTCTGTGACTTGTTAAATAGCCTCTGGGCTGAGTGAGGCTCTTCTTAAAAGAACCCCAAACTTGTAGGGAAATTCAGGTTGAAATAATTCATCTGTAAGCAGCATATACACAGCTCAAAATTATAAATTGTTATGGATAACTCATCCTGGTTTTTTCCTTAAAAGGAAGTTTATTAAATGCAATCTTAAGACTTATAAGACCCACAATAAGGAAATTCATCTTCCACAAGTTGTGGTCTAAGTGTTCCCTTGCCTGCATGGCTATCAGATTCTGAAAAGATGTTGTACATAAAAACCTATTGGCCCATAAACTCAGAACTGGTGCAAGTTACACTGCAGAACTACCCTCCTTTGCCTACAGCCCAAAAGCAAGAGGGGATGCCAGCACCCAAAAACCAAGGTAGGTCTTCTACTCTCTGCTGTTTTTTGGTATTACCAATTCACCATCCTTTGCAGAAACCACTGGTACCCAAAACATACATAACAGTAGTATGTAACAGCTAGTACTCATGTTTCAGCAGCAGAGATAACCTGCAGAGGAGAAAAGCAGGTACAGGGAACAGTATAAGTTACCTCAGTTAAATCAGCCAGCATATATACAGGTATTAAACAGAGGGGCCCAACTTTACTTTCCACAGGGACATAATTTCTCCCCCACATCCCTTCTTTTCGCTGTTGAAGCTGGTACAGGTGGGAAAGACAGTATTTAGTGTCCTGCATCTTTTAAGAAACAAGCTCTTTGAACACTCCAGGTGTGCTTTATGTGTTCCTACTCTATCCTATAATGCTCAAAAGGATACAGCCACTCAAACTATACCAGTGTGGTACTTTGAGGCACCATTAAGAAAACACTGACAGAATGAAAAGCAAGTGAAGATCAGATGCTTCATGCAGAAGATGACAAGACTGAAGATCTTTGTTATGAGACACAAAGAACCAGAGATATTACTATTTTTCCGCTTCCCATTTTAAATAATATGTAATAATCCATAAATAATAAATCCTACACTCCTTTTTATAACAGTTATTAGCCATTCCCAGATAGTGTTGCATTTTAGTGATGAATGAAGACAGGCACACATATAACCTTCAGTTCAGAGTATGATTTAGGATGCCTGTTCCCAAGTGAAAAAAACACAGACTAAAAAGCCAAGTCATCTGTACACAGTGGAATTTAAGTATTTATTTAAAAAGTAAACCTTTGGGCACATTGCAATTTAAAAAAAGGAAAAATACAAAGAATCTATTGGATTAAGCAGTCAAAAGCCAGCAATATTACAAGCTGTTTACATACCAACATTTACATTAATTTAAAACAAGTGGCATGTCACCAACATGTAAAATATATTTCAAAAGCTTAAAAAATCAAGTTGAGTTTTGAAAGACACAAGTCTACCACATGTGTGAACATGGGTTTGGTCATTCATTTTAAATCCCCTCTTGTACTGAAATGTTCAGTCTTCAAATTATACAAGTGGATAGCTAGCAGCTGTTGCTATTCCACAGTGGTTCTTCCTGTCCTTGGCCATGTAGATATATCCTTTGTCACCCCACTTCTCACCCCAGCTGAAAACAAAAGCAAAGGGTTTGTTTATATATACAGAAGATACTTATTTACTGCCCCAATGTTTAAACTGAAAACTGCTGCCTTCCACATTTATGGAGAAAAATCAAGATAGCTGCAGCCAAAACTTAAAGTGTTTTCCAGCAATTAAATGTATGTTACAGAAGAGGCATCGAAAGCTCACAGAAATTAAGGACACAGCCATTCTCAAACTAGGTAGTCACACTGAAGTGCAAATTTTGATTACAGATGCCTGAAGCTCAGACACTGCTCTCAGCCAACTTTAAGGGAAGATAGAGATTGCAAGCAGCATTTGAGGGTGTGCCCCAGTAATGCTGAGAAAATGAGACAAGCTCATGTGATGTGCCCTTTGGCATTACTTTATTGTTTTCCCCCAACTTCAGAGCTAATTAAGTTCAGGTGTTATCCTATTTCAGACAAGTGAAAAGCACTCTGCTTTCAAAAAAAAAAAAAAATCCATTACACCCCCACAATATGGTTTCCTCCTGCTCCCCTCTGCCCACTTCTTTAATATCTACAAGCTGCACAAGTTGTTTCAGTACTGACTCTCCTTAAATTAACTGAAAAAGCAGAAGACTGAATTTGCTGCTTTGGGCTTACTTTATTAGGCTGCCATCAGTGTGAGTTGGATTTAACCTTTGTTACAGAATAAAATCTGAAAACAGTCTCCAGATTTTCCACACATAGGTTTTTAACTACTGTAGTCTCCCTACCTCCCCTCCTTTCAAGTGATAAACTACCTTCCCCTTCTCTCCTGGGTACATGACAGACAGATCTTACCTGTTCTTAACAATCCAGTATTTCTTCCCATCTACATCTTCCCCCTCAAAGCCATAACCTACAACCAGAACACCATGGTCCAAGTCTTCGCTGCTGCAATCTGGTTCATAGTAGATACCTGTGAAGGCGTAAGGTCACATGTGAACAAGCTCATCAGCAGAAAACCCTTCCCCCTCACCAGAAGCTTTGTATATTCCAAATTAAATGTTCACAGCCTCTTGAAAGTTAGAGGAAGGAGTCATAAGTGTATCATGGCAGAAACTGAGGGACAAGTACACACATATGTAAGAGAAATGGAAGTTATTATATCCTCACCTGACTGATAGAACTGGAATGAAGTATGGCCTGCATCAATAGCAACAGACACTGGACCCACAGCTGCAACTGCTTTCATGAGAGCTCTTTCGTGTCCTTGAGGGATGTCAACAAAGCCAGTGTCATTAGCAGCATTGTATTCTGCCTTGTAGCGACAGTCTTCATCATCCTAAATAGAAAAAGCTGTAGTTATTACACAGTTCTCCACTTAACACACAGGTGAGCACAGAAGTACCAGACATTGAGACTTTCTTGCCTTGAAAACAAGGGAGTGAAAAGGCTCCAGTTGCTTCAGCAGTGCTTTGAAAGGAAAACAGAGGGGGAATACAGAAGCTGCTTCTGAGTTTCTCAGAAGTACAGAAAAATAAAGGACAGCAGAGCTCCCCCCCCCAAAAAAGAAGTTTTACTGGGATGCAGAAAACCATAATATTCTGGAACTCTGCCCTCTTTGGTGGGCAGGACATATCTTTCCAGGGAGGAAAGAACACGAGAATGCACTAATGGCCAATGGAAGAGAGCCAAGTATTCATTAATTACAAAGCAATCCCAAAACTGCTTGTTGAGCAAGCACTAAAATCCACAATTTTAGACTATGATAGTTTTGAAATTACATACAGAATGATTCAAGTGTTAGTAATTTGTATTACATGACCTTACATTCCAAAAATACATTTGTGTATTTTGTGCTTCTTCACACTACTTTTTTTTTTTTTATAGTAAGCCAAAACTGTTGGTGCCACACGCATTTACCTCAGGAGAGAGGCGAGGCCTAGTTTGGAAGTCAGGTCACGTGAAACTGATTCAAGCAAGCACATCCCTCCCTTACCTGCACTGTAGATGAGTACTAAAATTGTTTTTCCAACTAAAGGAACAGAGTACAGCTCAATTGCTTACTTTTTGTACTTGACAAGTTAGGAATTTTCTACAACGAACTGGGATCTCTAGAACAGCCAAGACTAGGAAAAGTTGAGATTTCAGGACACAGGTGAACAGGAACCCAAATCCAAAGGCTTCTGTGTTGTTCACAACAAATGGCATCCCTATTGCCCATTCAGACAGCACAAAAGAAGCTGCAAGAATAGATCCTCTATTGTGAGCAGAACTCCTAAGTGGCAAAAACCTCAAAACACTGCTCTCAGGTGATACCAGGATTTATTATGCTCTTTTGTCCTCTTATATCTGTTTAACATTTGATGGATCAGTAGAGGTATTTTAAAAGTCTGTTCCTTACCTTAATTTATGAGCATTTAGTCCAGAAGTAGAATTTAAGGCATTGCCAACAACTGTTACAAAAAAATTACACTAGCAACAAGAATTAGGTGGTGTATAGGTATCAACTCTGTAACAGGTCAACTACGGGAAAAAAAATTGCTTCCCTACCAGTAAGTAGCATGATTGACAAGGGCTGGGTTCCTGGTTTGGTGTGGCAACCAAGATAAGGCATGATGTCTGATAGGCAACAATGAGGGGGAGGAATAAAAATATTTGCTCCAGTTTTTCTAACTGGTCTGGCTAGATTTTGACCACAAAGACCAGCGCGGTATGTGTTTCCTACTGGGGGTAGTAGTTGTGCTAAGTTATCTTAGCAAAGATGCAACAGGAAGGACAGATTTACCGATCACTATAAAGACATTTTCCTTTCTAGGTATGAGTTTTCCAACACACAGCTTCTCCACACAAAAAACACGACACCGGCAATACAAGTTTAGCTATTACACTTACCTTTGCAGTGTATGGGTAGGATTCCTCAGAATCAATGCCCCCATTATCCTGCACATACTGGAAAGCCTGGTCCATGAGACCACCATTGCAGCCTTGATTCCCTTCAGGGCGAGAACAGTCCACCAGATTCTGCTCACTCAGTGAAACAAGTTTGCCAGTTTTTCTGAAGTGCTGCCCTTCAAGAGCTCCTGTTGTACTGAAAGCCCAGCAAGAGCCACACTGACCCTGAGGTATAAAATGAAATCACAAGCTGCAAATCCAGACAAACTAGGCAATTATATTTCCCTTATCACTTATCTAAGCAAGAAAGACAAAAGTCACAAGACCAATTTTGCTTGCGCACTCTTAACACATACAAACGAAGACACTGCTGAATTCTGAGACATTTAGTACAGAAGTCCTAAAAAGTCTTAAAGAGGTACATCAGTTTTAACAAAATGGTACTTAATCCAGTAAGCTTGTACTAGGCTTCATTAAACAGGTACACAGTGTTTTTCCTCTATGGAAGTGGATGTAGCATTCAGGAAACTAGACCTGTAACTGGTTAGAAATCCACCAACAGATAGTACCTGGTCTTTAACTGGAGTTACATATCCCTTCTCTCGCCAGTCTACTGATCGTGGTACTTCCAGGAAACTGGGCTCAAGAAACTGGGATCCTCTGTACTTTCTTGCTGACTTCTTGTGTACATAACCATTCACCAGTTGCCTGAACTCCTCAGTTGTCTGAAAAACAATTCAATATATGCATTCATTATCTATTAAACACTACCATCTAGGACAATACATTTCATGCCTCTATACATACCATGTCACCAAACTGATTCATTCCCAACCTGTAGCTGTGTTTTCCTAATGTGTGATCCAGATTATGGAGTTCAATCATTTTCAAGTTCTTCTCCCACACCACTCTCCTCCAGCTCTCCTCTCTCTGAGGGGAAAAAACCAGCATACTTCAGAAAGGCAGTCCAAAGTTCACTTCTATGACAACGAGCTTTGTTAAGGCTCCCATACTCGGGCAAATTTAGACTACTCTCGAATGGGAAGTCTGAACACGGCTTAAGAGGTGGTCTTTTTGCCGCGTTCTTAACAAAAAGGAGTACAGTGCAGCTGAGTCGATGCACAAGCACAGGAAAGGGAGCTGGAAACAGGGGGACTATCCTTCCCACGCGCAGCCCACAGCCAGCGTCGCAACAAAGCAAACATGACTCAGCTGGCGGGGCCCGGCTGCGTGCGCTCAGTGCTGGCCAGGCCGAGCACAAACCCCGGGGCTCACCTCATGGTAGTCCTTGTTGTGCCACGACTTCCACAGCTGCCAGTGCCTATCCAGATCGGGGTCCAGCCTCGGCGCACCGAGAGCCAGGCCCAAGCAGAGGCTGAGCGCAGTCAGGAACGGGTTCATGCTGGCAGATCTGCCGGGGACGGAGGAAGAGGGGTCAGGTAGGGCTCCCTGAGCTCCGCAGCTCCAAGCACGGAAGGGGAGCCGGACCCGCGGCCGGGCCGCGCGCCCTCCGCGCCCCCGCCACACGATCGGCGGGGCCGAGCACCCGCGCACCGCGCCGGCCACCCTCGCCGCGGCTGTAAACAAGCTCGGGTGGCGCGGCCGGGATGCGGGCGGGTAGCCGGCAGCCTCCCGAGGAGGCGGCTGGAATGGCGGCCCCTTCCCGGCAGGACAAGGCCCCCACTGCGGGACAAGGACAGGGACAAGGACACAGCCGAGGCCAGCCCCCTCCCCCCGCCTCGCAGCCCCCTCCCCCCGCCTCGCAGCCCCCTCCCCCCGCCTCGCAGCCCCCTCCCCCCGCCTCGCTCCACAGTGCCCACTTCTTTACCGACTACCCGATCCGACAACGCTCCCTCCCTGCGGCCCCTCTTATCCCCGCCGCGGCCGTGCCCGCCCCGCCGCGCCCATTGGCGGCCGGTCCGGTCCGCACCTCCCGCCGGGCCCGGGGCGGTGTCTGCCCGGGTTGTACCCGCAGCACCGCGAGCAGAGGGCGGGGGGTTCTGGCGGGCGATGCGGGATTGCCCCGGTACCATTCCGCACCGCCGGAGCCGCTACTTTTGGCAGTGTTTGTCTAAGTATTTATTCTGAGTGCTGTCGGACCGGAGATGGCGGCAGCACGCTAAGCCTGCTGGAATTTAACGCGGGGGAACTTAAAGCGGGCAGCTGGCAGAGCAAAGGAAAAACAAAGTCTGGAGGTAAAGAGACATGAATGGCGGATGCTGGCAGCTCCAGCCCCGTCCCCACGCTCCCGGTAATACCTCCTGCTCGGGGAAGGCTGGCGAGGCGGCTCCCGTGCTGCTCTGGCTGTCCCTTGGCCCTCGGTCCCTCCGACACCCCGAGCCCTCTCCTTCTCCCTGGGAGAGCTGCTGCCTCTGCAACTGCGCGGCTTTGTGGAACACGGCAGGCAGGGCCGTTTCTCTTGAGGCTGCGGCCAGGCAGATGTGAGTGCACCGTCCCAGTGGCTTGGTGGTGACACTGGTGACAGAAGCATTTCCATGAAAGTCCTTTTTATTCCCCTGTGATATAATATCTGAAAACTACCTTTTTCCCCCCCTTTTTTTTTGCCATGTGGCTAGTGTTTGTATGCATAGTGTCCACTAATGCCTACTGCAAAACACTGTTTGTGACACCAAGAGTTGCAGCACAGGTGAGATATTAAAAGGCTTACACATGGACTTGTGGTAGCAGTAAGCAGCATTGCAATAAGCAGTAGTAGATAAACTTTGATGTTTAACAGTCTCTAGTAGTAGAATAACTGCAAGAGCTATGCGAGGTTCATCCTTAAGCTCTTGTAAAGCCAGCTGATGGCTGTAGCTTACGAACTTGAGAGCATGTATTTAGAGTAAAAAACAGGGTTTGTAGACTGTTGCACAACAGCAAAAAAAAATAAATCATATTATATGAGCTTCTCCGTTTTCTGATGTCTCAGTATACATAGTTGTGTTGCTAAAACAAGCAATAGATTTCCTTAGCCAGATTATCTCAGTAGCAGTGTTTGGCCCAAGGAAGCCCCGCAGAGCCAAATACATAAAGATGTGTTGGAGAGGTTGTCTTGTCTTTTCAAAGTACTTGTGCAAGTCTCCTTTCTGTTAATATCTTTCCACCATGAAATTTTTTGCTGCATAATCAAGACACATTTAAAGACCTCAGGAGAGTTAGATGAACTTCATGTAGTTCGATTAACTCATAAATAGGGTTTTTTAGGGCTTGTTTGTGTTTGTTTATTTGTTTGTGGTTGGTTTGTGGTTTGTTTTTGTGTTTGTTTGGTTTTGTTTTTTGTTTTTTTTTTTAATGTGTGGCATTTGAAAAGTTTTTACTTAATAGCTTTTTGCTGACATTTTCCATGCTATCAGATTTCTCAGTCCTATTTAGGTCAGCTTTGTTTCTGCAATTGTATCTAGTATCAAATGAGCATTGAGAGGCTACAAGTAAATCAATAAACTACAGACAAGGACTTCTTTTCTAAAAGGACAAGATGTTTAGCTAGCATGACAGGAGGTAAGGTCTAAATTACAGAAGGTCTGGCACCACAAATCACATGTCTGCTGCTCTGTAATGCACCCTAAGATGCACTAAGACAAACTGATGCTTTTCTGGATGTTATGAGGTCGTATCTCATTGGGGAAGTTACCATGCAGTCAGCTAGCATGTGATACCACTGTGCTGCCTCTCCTAGTGAATACTTTTAGTGCACGTACACACACACATACAGATGCACACACAAGTCCATTTTTACTCTGAAGGTATGTTTACTCTAAAAGTTTAGCTGTACATAGGGAAACCTTAGCTGACAATTTGTTGAAATCCTTGAAGGAGACAGGAATACTTTCACCTTCAGCACATTTACTTAGGCATGTACTGAGTAATAACTGTTGTGTGGATATATCAGTTCCCCAGGTATTTTCCTAAGGAAGCCTAGGACCCCAGGTGCAGAACCATGTAAGCATATACAAGGGAAATCTGCACAGCAACAGCCATGGTCAGAACTTGGTCATCACAAAGGTGCCATTTAGAAACCTTTGATAAGAAACTGGCTTAGGACTACCTCCAACTCCTGGATGCACATTTGCTTTCTGAGAATTGTATTATATTGTTATCAACATAAAGGCTGCCAGTCATATTGCAGCAGCTGTTCATTATTTCAGCCAAGGTAAAAACACTGTTATTACACAACTACTAGACATCCCCCTGTCACTGTCCCTACTGCTCCTGCCTGTGCACCATGATGTGTTCAGAAGCCAAACTGCAATTCCAGTGTGATGGTGGTCTGCTGAAGTCAACAGAATAGGGTCAGTGGCAGCAGTTACAGGTAACTGAGCAGACGCTGCTAGAAATAATTTTCTATCAAACTGTGCAACCTTGTGACAGCATGCTGCAGTCACATCAGCTGTAGCGGCCTTTGCTTTGTTGAAAACATCTGCGTGGGGACTGAGAAATGCACACCTTTCGGGTTAGCAGAGAGAAGGAGTGAAATCAAGAGCTCCTTCAGTTCCTTTGCTTAAAAGCTTAGCTGAAGCCATGCCATCCAGTCCATAGGAGATCTAGCTAGCCATGCTAATCACAGTAGTCAGAGTTCTGTCTGCAGTAATCTAAAGATCAAAACTTGGAAGCAAGAAGACACTTGCCCATTACTTTAGATCTCTTCCTTTTGGAGGGTAACTTTCCAAATTGCTTTGAAAAAAACCAGCTTTTGAGGAACTCTCTATATGCAAACCTCTAGCTGTTTTGCCAAAGGCATACCACTATTCTAAAACGTAGGAACACCACCTTTTAATAACTGATCATGTCACCATTGTAGCAGCTGAAGGTTTGCCAATTTCCCTGTAGCCATCAGGCCTTTCAAGTTACCAGATAACAGAGGCTGTGTGTGCATTTCTAAATAGTCCCAAGAACTTAGTGTAGCAGTGTGTTGCCTCTGTAGTTGGAGGAGTCAATTAAGCATTGATCTCCAGGGTCACATCTCATCAATATGAGATGTACCACTGCAGGTTGCAGGTGTTCAGCACAATTCTCCCCCTTTGGAACTGCTCTTCGTATTAGAATCCAGGATTTTGAAATTTGTTTTGTACGTTTAAATCCTTGCCCTTCTTTACTGTCCTGATATGAATGCACAGAGAAGAGGGCCAATCTGCATATTGGCAACCCAGAAATCAGAGAAGTTAAGCTCCTTTGCAATGGCAGTTGACTTGCAAAGCTACAGGAGGCTGGCAATATGTGAAAAACATCTGAGCAATGTAAACAGAATAAGCTACGTTACACTCAACTGTGACAATTCTGTGTGCACAAGCAGCTGCCATGGACCAGCAATCTCAAGGTAACTCATGATCCTTACTGAAGTAAAAACAAGGGGTTTGTTTGTATGACATTTTATCTAAACAGCAAAGGAAGGACATTTTATTTAGTCAAACACGGATCTTAGTATTGCTGTGAAGACTAAATTCAGGATTTTTATTGATGGAATTAAAATACTGAACTGGCTTACTTAAGAGATAACACGAGATTAGCTGAGTTAGTTAGAGCATGGTGCTAATAATGCCAAGGTCACAGGAACCCCGTATGGGCCATTCACTTAAGAGCTGGACTCGATGGGCCATTCATTTAAGAACTGGACTCGATGATCCTTGCGGGTCCCTTCCAGCTCTGAATATTCTGTGAAACCATTGATCTGTGAAAAAGCTATGACTGTGAACATGTTTGTTTATACCAGATTAAAGCCCTCTGCCTTAAATTTGGTTTCTGTCATTTCACCTTACTACACTGTAGCTTAAGAATGGACTTCTACAGCAGAATGGTCTCTCAAGATGCACCTTAAAGTGTTGTCTAGCCTCAAATGCAAATTAGTGTATTTCACAGCAAGCTTTCACTGTCCAACTTCCATTTCCATAAGAAATGCTGCTTACTTCAGTACTTATTTGTAGTAGCACGTTCAGAAAAGTTTTAGGAACTGCAGATATTTTTTCACCTAAATTGATTTGAACATGTCTGATAAAAACGCTACCAAAAGACTATGAGTGGTTTCTCTTCTTCCTTGCAGCTCCATGAAAATGACCAGCCTACGTCCACAACTTAGGCATTCCTCACCAGAGATCTGAAATGGCTCTGGAGTTTCCCTCTGGCATTAGCAAGGTTCTTTCATAAGTACCTACTTAATAATCTTTGTTTTGGATTCTCCCGAATACAATATCAGATTTAAACTGTGCTTCAGCTGGAGCACCCATAATGAAGTTACTTCCATCATTATTAGGTTAGAAAAGGAAGCAGCATTTGCAGAGAGAACACAGATAGGGTTCTGTGAGAGTTCTGAAAACCTAGGAGATGGCTGGGGAGCAGTGACACAATCCTTTTGAAACTCCTCTTTGTTTTCAGGTCTTGTGATCTCCCAGAATAACCATTTCCTCACCCAAGTGCTAGATAAGAAACCGCATTCCAGCTTCTTTGCTGGTCCACAAGGCAAAGACGACTTCGTTTGCATCTCAATGTCTTACCTGGTCACAGGAATCGAGGAATGATGCAACGGATTTCTTGCCCTGCAGGAAAGAGCGGGTGGGGGTCCTAGTACCACCTCTACTTCAGGGTTAGGATTTCTTAAAAGCAAAGCAGTAGTACTTTCCTGTGAGGTTCTCTGATGAAAATATTTTTTTGTATGTGGGGAAAAAAAAGAGTTCCTTTGGTTTCTTTTTTTTCTTTTTTTTACCTTAATGTGTTTTGGTTTTTTTTATAGAGGTTAGATACTGAGTCATATTTGAAGTCAGCTTTGAAGCTTTGACCATGGTGTAACTCACATACTTAAAATTTTAAACTTCAGTTTGATTGATTCCTCATTCATTACTCAGTGTTTCCTCCTAATTTCTGGCAGGTAGTAATTTTGGGAGATTAATGATCTTGAAAGTCAACCAGGGGAAATAGTGGGAGGATGCGGAGAAATATTGTCTTGAATTGCTGACGTAGAAGCCCACAAATACAGAACAATTTCCATGTTGTATTGATATTTCTCTACAATTTAAAGGACGTTGGTTCTTTAAATCCTCCTTATACTATGGAGGGTATTTTTTACTAAGAGATAATTTTTACTCTAAAGTAGTTACCATTTCCTGACTCTCCTAATTTAAAATTTTATTGTAACAAGTTGGAAATTGCAAATCTTGTCTGTATGGTAAAGTTCCTCTGACCAAGACTATTTTTTTACTGCCCATGTGTACTCTAGAGATCAGAGTGAAGGCATTTTAGCAGATTTCAAAGGTTTCGGGAGGATTTCATATACTATTTAATATATGAAACGACATTTTGTTTTAAACAATGATCCAACATTTCTTTTCTGAAATGGAAGCAGTAATAAAGTTAGAGAATTATAAATCTTTAAGTGCTTGAGTAAAATGTTCGTTCTTTTGCAAGCCATTGTCAACAGTTGCAAAGCATGAAAGACAGATCTGTCTGCCTCCTGTTGTTCTTGGAGCAGTAGTGTCTAAAGGGCAAGCTGACATGCTGGAAAGCATTTCCCATGATAAGGTTAGAGACTGTGAGTGAGGTGAGGAATTATTTTTAAACTTTGAAGTTACAGGCTGGGTTCCATTAACAGATCATGTGAGAGAAGGTTAAACAAAGGTGCTTGCAGAAGAGGAGAGAGGCAATTGAAACAACCAAATATGGATCTTAAGTTTGTTTTCCTGAAAATCAGGTAAGAGGAAAATGAGTGCATCTGCTTTTGGGGTAAGAGCAGTGGTGACTCACAACTGCTGTCATTCCTACTTCACAAACAACAGGACTGAGGAAAAAAGGAGCAGTACCATGCTGTTGTGGCCACTGAAATCAAATGAATGACCTATGGAGAGATAACTCTAGGCTCTTCAACACTGAGATTAGCCTTGTTAAATCATAATTCATCTTTTTTCCTATTTCTGCTAATCAAATAAATGGAAGGATTACCTAGTTTGCGGAATGCGAACACATTGTATAAATCAGTGAAAGCACATCTGCCAGTCTCTGAGATTCAGTAGAAGCATTCTCAGCCCATTGACCCCCAGGATGCTGGCAACTGCTATCAGATTTACATAATAATTTCAAATATTTTAATAACTGCTTAGTCACTGTGGCAGACACACACTACACCAAGTCTTTCTGACCACCAAGGACCTGCTTGATTTGAATCTTCTCACTATCAAGAGAGCAGAGTTTCTTTTGATCTCTCTTTCTTTGATCACCCTCAACCTGTGAAGCATCCTAAATGTACACCCCAAGCTTCAGGGCAGTACAGCAAAGGTAAAGGACTTCTGTGATGGTTCTCCATGAGCCACTGTAAGTGAGTGTGTGCAAGAGGGCATTCATCTGGATGTAAGATGAAGCTGTTTCAGTTAGTGGCCAGCATGAAACAAGATATTTTAGGAAACTGTTTCACATCTCAGCAGTGATTTGATGGTTCCATGACAAGGCCATACATAGTGCAGCAGCTGCAGAGCTGACAGCTGAACGCTGCTTCTCTGACTTGTCTATGAACAGCTATATTTAAGCCTTTGCAATTTCCTCTTGCTCCATAGAGAAACATCCACAGGGATTTCACTAGACCTTGCCCTTGGGCTTGTAGAAAAGCACAGTGAGTGACTGACACAACATTTATACGATCACTTCTCATCTTGTCACCAGAGTCTTCCTCTGTTCTTAACAGGCTATTGCTTGGTGTGTGGTCATGCATTACTAGAAAAGTGCGCTGGCATGGGGTGGTCACTGTCGTGCCTACAGTACCATACAGCTGTTCTGGACTGTGGCTCAGCTGCCTAATAGTCAGACCTGCTCAAGCCAAGCCTCACTATTCCCATCTCAGAGTCCTTTAGTTGCAGATTCCTCCATCCCTGAGCTATATCACTCAAAGTAAGACTTGAGTATGAGCCAAGTAAGCTGTTTTACACACTGGCTTGCAACCAACTCACTACCTACAATATCCATGATTTAATGCAAAAATTTGGTCTTTGCCCATGGCTGGAAAGGTGTTTCATGACACCCCTTTGTTCAGAGGCTGTCTGGATGCTGTGTACCTGGATTGCCTTCTGCTCTCTTGCCTCCTGATAGTGGTTCCAAACCCTTCCATTAGCATAAAGGGCAGACAGTTGAGCACACACTGCAATTCAAACACAGCACTGGCTGCTTCCTCTCCCCTAGCTGACTTTTTTTAAAGGATTTTGTGTTCAACTGTTCAAAACTGTTCAAAACAGAGGCTATGTTTAAGTTCTCTTTAATTGGCAAAAGCTAGGGAAGCCCCTCTGGGGTGGGGGGGTGGCACAGGAACTGCTGGCAGATGTGTCAGGAGAATGCACTAGGAGAATTAGTTTGCCAGGGTGAACACAGTCTGCTCTAGCTACCAATGTCGGCTGACAGAGGCTTTCCTTGCTGCATGTTTCAATGCAAATTTTCAGTGGCCCTCAGTCCTAGTACTTGGATCTGGAACTAGGTACATTCACAGTCTGTCCGCAAAATGTTAATCTCCAAATACTATGATGAAGACAGAGAGAAAGAAAGAAAAGGAGGAAGAAAGGAAGAAACATACAAAAGAATCAACACACTAGAAGTCTAGAGTTTACCTATAAGACCTTATTTTGTGACTATTTTGACTATATGTACAGTGGCAAATATCAATGTAAATATTAAAATATTTTTTATAATTATTCATTTTTCCTGGAAGAAGAGTATTTTTGGAATTGGCTTTGTAGTGTGGGGGTTTTTTGTGTTACCAGGAATTGTTTAATGAAATAATATATCCATAACTCAAATATAAGTTCACACACATTGTTTCATCTGTTCTTTGATAGACTGAATTTGTACTGTCCTAAACCATTCACAGATTTTAAATCAAAATGCCTAGAAAGAATAGTAAATTATTAATGGAAAAATATACTTTAGTGATGTTCTGCATTTAGTATACTGTGATCGTTTAAATTAAAATGGTCCTTCATAATAGTATTAAAAATTTCTCCCCTTGAAGCAGAAGTTAAAACTAAAACTACAGAATTCTCTAATCAAATACTGGATTAGACTTGGTTGAGCTGGCTTGTAAGATTCCCAATACCATAGAGAAATTTGTTTTCTCCTCCTCTACTTCTCACTGAAAGACAAGCCAAGCAGAAGTGGCAAAATCCAGCTGGGACTGGCCCATACTTCTTTCTGTATTTGGCTACAGTTAAAAACTACATGTAAAACATTGCTGATTGCCCAGTATTCAAGTCTTTGGTTGCCTTGTTTGTCTGAAGGGGACTGGAAACATTAAATCAGTTTAGAAAATTCTGACTCAGATAACTGTCTGGCTTTTCATATTAGCTTTGCAAACTGGAATTGATACAAACATGTTTTTAAATGATAGCAGAATGGCTAGCATGGATCTCTGCATGTTTTAGTTCTGGCTGTAGCATGCCCTTTTAACCTGGACTTGGGGCAAATTTTGTGCCTTGCTGATGATCCTGTCAAATCCAGTGCCACCAAGGTTGTTTGCTCCTCCCGTGGTAACCTCATTGAGGTGAAAGTCCATTTCCTCAGCCACAGTCTCCTCTGCCGCCAGTGGTCTTACTCTTAACCTTTTCTCATATGACAAAGGTTGTGTGCTGATGGCTCCTCATGCAGGGTGAAAATGAAGACAAAGGCAGAGTTGCCGGAAGTGACTGACAGTTGGCTTAAGCAGAATATATGGGATTTTTTAACATTTTCCCTAACTTTTCCACCCATCAAGTCAGTTCATAGGCCTTTATAATGCACTTTTATGCCTCAAATTCTTCAAAGCAAAAAGGAGCAGAAATAATCTCTTCCTCTTTCCTGTCCACAAGCTTTTCCAGCACGACCATTCACTCTATAAAATTTGATTTCATTAAGTGTCATTACCTTATCACTAGCTTTCGAGAAAAGCAGATGTCAGCAGCCACCCTAGATATTGTGTTAATGCACATTGTATGTTTTCAGCTAGCTCTTGATTGAAGATAATCAAAACAAAATAAAAAGGAGATAATAAAATACCTCATTGTAATGGTATCACTAGAAAAGGTAATGCTTTGCACTGATTGAATACCTTCCTCTTCCACCAACGTTAACTAACGATGCTTTGTTAATTAAGTCCTGTGAGAGAGTAGGGGATCAGTCCTGAAAATAATTCAGGACTAGCGTCTCCATAAAACCCTCACACAGCTGTCAGGAGTATTTTCTACATATTTTCCTAGCTAAAGCCTGGTTGCGGAGACAAATTCCTTGGGCTGACAAATCAGCATATGTGTCACTGCAGCACTGCCTAAACTTTAGGGGCAGAAGATAAAAGCCAGTTCTCAAGTTGACTTTTTTCCCCCCCTTTTTTTAAGATAAATTGTTAGTACATTCTTTGAAAAGGCCCTGAACCATTTGTTTTATGCAAAACACTCGAAAGACAACAAGAATTCATCAGCTGGCTTTGTAATTCATTCACTCAGATGTAGTTTCTGCATCTTGAATTCACTACAGGCTCAGAGGAGAAAGAAACAGTCTATGACCCAATGAGGTCTTGTCTGACTTGTTGCTGTTCTCCTCCTCAAGCAGAGGAATTCAAGAGGATGCTGGTTATTTGTTCTCACATACTAGAGCAAAGGTACATTCACGGAAACTCAGCTGCAGAGTGCAGTGGGTTTGTTTTTTTTTCTGATAAGACTGCAGATAGTCGGGCTGTGGCTCTATGAATGCTAAGCAGGTGAGATATATCATACAGGAACAGTTTTATCCTCAAGTCTCTGGACAACCTTATCCTTTCCTTCAGTTATGTACTTGCAGTTGTGTATCTGCATAATTCATGTGCCTGTTGCCTGTTGTTTTCCTCTGTGTTTCCACTTTGTTCCTCCCTCCCACTGGTTCTGGGAACCACCAGGGTTACCTCACATTTCTCAAACAGGTTTTTGAAGTTAACCCCAGTGTTTTCTCACTAAATTGCTGAGTGTGCCACAAAGCAGGGACTTTTAATAAACAGGGAGTGCGAGCAGAAATTCAGCAGAACTAGTTTTTTCCATATTGCTGTTATGGAAATTGGAATATACTCAAATTTCACATGAATCATAGTGAAGCATACACAATGTTATTGTGCATCCTTTCATAGGCTGAGATAAAAGTGTGGAAGTAAAAGTTTTGCTAGGTAGGCAATGCAAAATAAATGGTGAGATTTACACTTGCCCTGTCCCACTCCTTAGTCAGACTATCAGTATCTTCTCTTTGTTTTTCTTCCCTGAAGAATATGACACCTAGGGCATGTGTCATATCATCCATGTGTCTATTTTCCTCCTATATCTTTTGAGGACATTGGCCATTGCAAGTCAGGTGTGAAAGGGAGAAGTCTCCAACTTGCCTGGAAGGCAGCAGTTTGATAGGAGAGAAGAAAACCAAACCAGAGCCTCTGCTGGAGAAAAACCAGGGAGACCAGAACTGCCACAAAATGTGCTTGGCATCTACACTGCAGTGTTCCCCCATTTGAGCATCTACAGCTCCAGACTGGAGCAGCTCTCTTTTGCTCAGTGGGGTTGGGAAGAGATATGGAGAGGAAAGAATGAACAGGAGACAAAACAGAGTTCCAACAATAATGAAAATTCATTGGTTCTGCCCTTCCACTACTTTTTCTGCCATCCATGTTGGACACCTGTCTCCACAGCTGGTTTTCTCATTTGCTTGCAGAAGATCCCACAGCTACCTCTGTGTCTTTACTGTAGTCTGACAGATTCTGAAAGAATCATCACTAAAGGTCAACATACTGCATGAGGAATCCATTATTTAATACACATTTTAAAAATAGAGCACTTTCCCATTTCTGTAGGTGCCACTGGCAGGAACGTCCAGCCGTCCCAGTTCTGAAGACAGTGAAAAATTTGCTTTGTATGCTTGCTTGTCCTACAGTCTCTGTAGAGTTTTCTTTTGTCACTGGAATAACTTGATTTCTTCTGAGTTTCCTCAGACTGGAATAGATGTGTTTGGTTTTTTCCACATCCCACTCTCCTTTTGACTAAAAAGTCATTTCCTATGCTCTAAACATACCTGAAAACTTTTGTTTTCCTTCTTTTCAAATTGTTGTCCAGCTACCTATCTACATGGAGGAGGTAACTGAAAACATGAGGCAGAAAATGTTGTGGAGGACAGTCTCTGTAGAGCCGCCTTCATTATGGAGTCTGGTCAGAAAGGGTTAAATTCACGCACCACAAATATGGATGGACATGTGTGGTAGTTTGGTCTAGGCCTTCCTTGGTGACCAGTTTGTAACCAAGGAAGGGCCCAGATTTACCCAGTATTCCCTACGATTTTTACGTAAGCAAGACTATAAGAAGAAAGGAGGAGAGGCCTTCGCTCTCTTTCCTTCTGGTGGCTTGGAGGTGCAGGTTCCCTGCTGTTGAGTCTGCTGTGTTGGGGAGCGAGGCCTGGTAAGGCCTTGTCGACCTTGGGAGGTGGAGGTTGCTGGCGATCGTTCCAGCGTGACTCTCCGTTGTCCCAAGGAGAGTAGTAAGATAGGTTTTTTTGCCAGTTCTTTTAGTTGCTAGATATTGGGCTACTAATCAGGATATATATATATATATATTTTATTTTGGTTTTGTTCCTTTTCCCTTCCCCCTTCCCTTTCCCTTGTGAAATTGTATATATATTTCAATTGTATATAACTGTAATATAAGTGTAAATATATTTATATATATTGCTTTAGCTGTCTCTCTCATTTTGGTTTTCTTGGTTGTTTTCTCCCTCTTCTCCCTGAGGTTTTTTGGGGGGGGGACTTCTTGTGGTGAGGTTTGGAGACTTGGCAGGGAGCCAGCTTCAAACCATATCAATGTGGCACTCAGTGCTTGACCAAGAAAGGCATTATGCTTTCCCTTTGAAAGATGACACAACTCTCAGACTCTTGTTGCTGTAGCAGAAGTAGCATGTGCCTAGATAAATTTCCGTCCAACCGTGCATTTCCAGAGAGGTTTAAATGTGAGAAGCAGGAGCCCCACTAGCACGGTGACTTCAAATGCATGTGTCCACGCATGACTTACTTGGCTAGCAGCTACAGCAATGAAACAAGTTTTGCCAGTAGCTTGGGTCCACATAGTCTTTTCCCCATTAAATAGGTCACAACGTTGTTTTTCAATTTGCGCTCTTGTTTACTGGATTCTTACCCTGGCTGACAGATAGCCTGAAGGCACAGTGTTGCAAAGGGACAGTGGGATGGCTGAAGGTCCTCTAATGAGATGTACCCCTCCTGTTGCAATACCCTTTGTATCTCTACAGAAGCCCCTGTGCAGACTGACAGGAGGTCAGTGAGGGGAGAAGTTGGGGGTCAGAGTTGTGCTATACAGGTTGGTGATTGTGCAATACCGTGTCCCCAGGCAGAGACTTAAGTCAGTGAAGCAGTGCACTCCAGTGTCTCCCAGCACCAGACATCTCCCCTTATTTTACCAGAATGCATCACATGCAGGTTGTGCAGGAAACTGGATGTAATAGATATCTGGATATATTGAGAAAAAAAATAACTGTGTGAAAGAGCCCTCACCTCCTTTCTTGGGTGACTTGTACAGATTGTACCTCCAAGAGTGACAGGGGACAAAACAAGACCATCTTACCTCCAAACAGCAAGTGTGCTGACAAGAGTCGAGGAAGAATTGTAAAACAGCCAAACAAAGGATGAATGTTGCAATGGTCATTTTGAAATAAACCTGTTTGTGACGAGCAGTGACTGTGGCAATATTTACGCTATGATTCATTCCAAAGTGCAGCACCTGCAGTTTTAGTGTGGATGGCTTTTAGGATAGAAGCAGCAGCAAATTCTATTCTAACATTTAATGATGAGAAAGCAAGCATTAAAGCCGCTCTTGGCTCTGGTTCTGCATTAACTTAAAATAGGACTTGTGTAAGGGGTGTCTGGAAGCATCTTTCCACTGCCAGTTGCTTGTAACTGACTCTCAGCGGACAAGGGTTCACACAGTTGTTTCTCTCTCTGTATGCACTTGCACTTCCTCTTCTTTTTTATGTGACCATTGCAATTACAAGAAACTCAGCTGGCATATATCTGACCACATTAGAGCTCTGAGGATGCCCTCAGAAGGTCCCTTATGCTGCCTTCCACTCTTCCTTGATGACAAGGCTGAACTGTCTTATCTGCTAGATTGTCGGGCGACAACATCTGTCTCTGTCTGTAGGCTCCAGGCAGCTACTAGCAGCCTCCTTACAGGAATCCTTGCAGACAGACATGCATGTTATTCTCTCAGCACTACTGATAAACAAACCGCTACAGCCAGGAAGAGGTCAGAGGTGGTCACTGCTTTGTATGCCTGGTTGTTGATGATGTTGGAAGGGAGCCTTTAGAAACTCATCAAATTCCAGTAGCTACCAGTGGGAGCTGCATGTGGTAACACTGCAAAAACAGCTCTCCTTGGGGAATCAAAAAGTCAGGTTCCTGTTACTTTACAGAAACTAGGGTTCAGAATATGGGACTGCACTCCCACTCCTGCCCTAATAATATCACTAATACCTAACCAGTGAAAATGCCTGGCTTACTGGCCATGTTAGCAGAAGAAAATGAGATCAGGAAAGAAAGTGTCTACAGATTATTTCCTCTGAGAAGATCTTTGCTTCCAACAAAATCTTCAACATTCAGACTTCTCAGTTCAGTCCTCAAAGGTACTCAGTGTTTTTTTCCTACAAGGGCAAAAAATACTTGAAAGTGCAGGGAAGAGTCTTCAAACAGACTGGTTGGAAGACTCCTCTGCTTAGCACTACACATGTTCTTTTGGTTTTTCCCAGTACTTAACTACTAGAGTTAGTTTGGAACAGTTTAAAGAAAACACCTTCAAACACTTAGGGGGGAGAGGGGAAATAAGAATAAAACAGTTGTTCAAATACACAAATGCCTATCCAAAAACCTGGAAGAACTGTTTATTTTGGGAAATTTGCTCACTCATGTTTTGCCCTTCTCACCTGTCTTTAATTTTCCACTCGGAGGAATTTTTGTTTCTTTTCCTTTCCATTTCAGACAATAAAGCTGATTTTCTCTCTTCTAAGTCAATGCAAACGTGCCTTCTTGGGAAGGCTTGCCCTGGAGAATGGCCCCTGCAAACAACCTGGGCCATGTGTCAGCCACAGCATGGCAATTCTGCTGCTTTGAGGGTGCAGAGTGAGCAGATTAAATGAAGACTGTTCTTCATATGCAGGATTACAGAGAATCCTTTAAATTCGTAGGATTTGTTAAAATACTAGGGAAAATGCTTTCTGATTCACTTACAGAAACAGTATGATTTGTTGGCTTGTTTTTTTAATGCTTTCCCAGTCATAGTGATCTAGATTCAGGTCTTGAAACCACCAGTGGTATTTGGTGTGCAAGAAATGGAAAACTGAGACTTGCTTTGTAACAGAACTTTGAATTTAAATTAAATTTGCTTATTATGTTGGTTTAGGAAGCAACATTTGCAGCAGCTGCTGCATATCTGTAAAATCAGGGATTTTTTTCCCCTTCTTTTCAAACTGAAAGGAAAGCAACAAGTCCAAACGCCAATAGACTAAAAATATCCAGTGAGTACAATGAAAGAGATGAAAGGGGTCAGATGACACACAGATGAGTTTTGCTCAAAAATGTTTAATGGTGAGTAATACCATATTTCTTCTTCATGTTCTGTGCTTTTCCATCCTCATTTCCAGCTAGCCTCTCTCCTCCCAGTGCTTGTTTTGTTGCAGTATGTAAAGCCTAGGTCCTGTTGAGGCGAGGTGGTATGGTCCACATCTGTCATAGTGCTGCAGGAACACATCAGACCCTGTACAGCTCTCAGGAGTTTAGCAAAAGTAATGGTTGCTTGAAGGATGAGAGCTCCTGCAGCACTGAGACTTGAACCAGTTTTAGAAACACTCCCTGTGCTGAGCTGCGGCCCAACCCTCACAGGCAGGGTAGGACTATTATCTGCCTGCACACCAGAGGGCTGAGTCAAGGATGGATTCTGTGACTTTAGCAGTGCCACAGGAATCCTGTGGCACAGGCAGGAGGACAGCAAACTTCCTTTTCCTTGCTTCAGTACTAACGCTGTATTATCACCAGATGGACCAGAATTAGCTGTATCCAGGGAGCTTGAGAAGAGAAGGAAAGACCAATGGATGTCATTCCTCCATTTGCTAACTGGAGTAACCCAGTACTGAAGAGAGAGGGTCCTGAGTCAGGAGAGGTCAATACCACAGTGGTGCATTTGTCATGCTGCCCTTTCCTCCACAGCAGAGCAGAGGTACTTGGTGCTCAGGGCTTGCCTTCCTGGTTAAACATTCCCCAGGGTACAGGCTCTCCCAGCTCACATTTGCCAGTGTTTTTGGGTTTGGGATAGCTGCTGTTTCCCTATAAGCAGGTAGAGAACTGTTTTAGTTCCTGCTAAGGGCCACTGACACCTAGACAGAGTTTTACCAGAGCTTACGGAAATGTTTTTAGCTAAAACAAATATTGAACTCAAACATTTACAGAGTTTGAAACTATTTATGTGTGTGGTTTACGAAGCAGTTTAGCTGTTTTGAACCAGCATTACTGCTGAAAAAAGACATTCTGGCCCTTCCCTCTCCTGTCACTTCTCATTTCTTCTCTAAGCTGTGGAAGCAAGCTGATTGGGCTGCAGACAAAGCCTTCAAAGCCAAGTGACAGGTTCTTTCTGGATTAGTGAGCTGAACTGGCTGAACATGCCAGGTACTAGTGTGAGCCCAAAAGTCTGCAAAGCAAAGGTGGAGAGGACAGGTCTCCCCCCTTTTAGTGCTACACAGCTTTAAATTAGTGAAAAATACTTGGGAAAAATGAACCATCAAAACTTAGTGTTGAGACTAGAGCGCTAACCTGAGATATGGCAGAATTTGGTTAAAGACTCTTCTGTGTCAAGCCAAGCAGAGGTTCACACCAGCCAGAATCACATACACCTACACTTACATACACATATATAATTTCTGTTTATCTCTTTCCATTTTTGCCAAAATATTCTGGACTAAAGTAAAAATAAAAAATAGAAAAAGCAAAACATAAAAAACGCAGAAGTTGCTGCAATTGAGTACCTAACCCTGTTAGCTGTCCTGACTGTAGTTACAAACATAAATGCACTCTCACATGCCAGCTACTCTCCAAATAAGAGTTGTCAGCATTGGTCAGATTTGTTGATCAGCTGCCAGCAGTCTCCCAACAAAACAGATGGACTAAGGCTTTGAACTGTGGCTATCATCCAGAAAAGCACCTGCTCCTCTCTGCCCGAAACATGTAATTACGTTAGCTGCTGCATGCTTATTTTTGTTTACCGTTTCCCACTAACCTCTAACAGTGCTTCTTTTAAAAGAGAGCTTAGATAAAGCTGAACACAGCACTTACTAAGCTGTAGGGAGAATTACACTCCCTCTTGGAATTAATGTAAAGGGACTCTGACAGAACAGGAGGTACAGAGCTCTCCAGGAACCCATACCAGAACATGGGTTGGCTTTAGAAAGAATGGTTTATCTTATTTTCCATGTGCCTTGTTTACCAGGACTGTGGATGAACCAGGGCCTTCCTCTCTCAGGACCCCGTCTGCATCATGGGGAGTAATAAAGAGAACTTGTCATTGCCTCCAGCTGCCATTTAAAACTGCCTCTGCTCCCTACAGTGTAGATGTTTTGCAAAGGTGAATGCCATCAAAGTGTTTTCCAGTCTGGTTATTTTAACACTTAATTATTCCATTCCCACTCACCAAGGTGCTTTATTTACCTGGCTCCTTGGAGTTGGCACTCACAAGTAGGCTTCAGGGAGCAGAGGTTAGGAGGAGCTTCCCTGATTTGAAACTGTTACTGCAATTTGGTGCCCTGATGGACTAAAAGCTGAAAGGAAGGACTATAGCTATTTATGATATAGCAAAGCCACATAGCTTATGAAATTTGTTCCTTGTGCAAGAACATCAACATTTTTTTGACCCGAGACTCTAATTTCAGTCTTTGGTATCTGAACACTGCACCTTTGATCAACAGTTACTAGTGTATAACATCCCCAACCATTAAACAAGGTCAAGAAGCCACTCGTTTCACACATTTCCTTCTTTTTCACATTCCCATTCTACCTTCATCACCAATCTCCTTTCATTTAATTAACAGAAATAGCAGGAGATGACAGAGAACATTGAATAAAGTCCCTCTCTCACTTATAGCTATGCTGCAGCCCTCCTTTCTCCACAGTGGTGTCCAGGCCACCGTCCCATGTCAACTACTGCATCTCTGCCCATCAGCAATAAGACAGTGCCATCCATGGCTAATGATGGGAAATGTGAGGAGAGAACATGTCAACATGTCATCTGAACTTGTGTCTACCATAATATTATGGCTGTGGCTTTAAATACTTTTTACTATATAACATGATTTGGACAACATCTCTCATCAACAGTGGGACTGATTCAAACACTAATAGGAGGAAGGACATCCTCACAATTAAGCATGTGTCAGATGAAAACTAAGTGGCAGAGGCAGTTTAATAACCTTGCACCACACCCTGCGTGATGTCAGCAGAGCACTCAAGAAATCCCTGTTGTTGGTCATGCTAATGGAGGCCCTGCCTGAATTACAAATATGATATAGTATGTCTCCTGTTGGGATTTTTAAGTGTTGGGAAGCACCCTCTGGTCCACAGTAGGGAGTCTTCTGCTGGGCAGATACAGGAAACACTTCTATCAGCAGAGAAGGCAGAAGTCACACAGTCACACAGAGAGTGAGTGCTCTTGGACAATGTTTCCAATGAGCAATTCCAGCTGAATTTCTTAGTCCTAAATCACTTACACTACAAGCTTTCCATACTTCATTACATTTTCTAGATTTGAAAAAGACAATTGAATTTACTTGGCAGATAAGTTTTAAAAGTGGAAGTTGTAGAAAGAAGATACAAACACCTTTTTGTCCCATCAGAAATGACTATATTTGCATGACGTTACTGCTTCCCAAAATTGTCATTAGCATTGTTTGCACACTTTACTTTCTGAGGTTAACCTCAGCTGGATAAACATGTAGTGTTGTGGGCAGATAACAGGAGTAAAAGGATAGGCAGAGAAATGTAAGCCCTTGAGTAGGACTCAGACTAGGTCTGCAGGACAGTTCCTCCAAGTTACAACAGGAAATTGGCTTCAGCTTATGCAAAATGTGGCTCTGGACCTGTTGGATATTAAGAATAAGGTTGTAGCGGCGTAAATGGTCCTTGTAGGTCTAACCACTGTAAAAGAACCATAAGCTTCATGCTTACTGTGTATGCATGGATCCACAAGACTCTAAAGACCTGTTCGGGAAGGTAGTCTTCATTCACTTCTATCTGTTATTCAAAACCACACCCAAGTCATGTGCCTGCTGTGGCAGTCACTATGTAGATGTGTAACAAGGAGTTGTGGCTCCAGATTGATAGTGGATTAAAGGAGGTTTTTTCTATCAGATTTTGAAACTAATTCTTCTAATAATAGAAACAATTTGCATTATTACTTCACTTACTAGTCAAAGTGAACAGTCAGCAGCAGTCTCTATTAGTAGCTTATAGAAAATTGCTGCCAAAGGTCATGTTTCTTTATTGGAGAAAACTTTTCTTTTAGAGATATCACTGAAGCCACATCCTAAAAACAATGTGGATCAGAGATGAAGATGATAACTATTTGCTGAAAAGAAGTGGTTTCCAGCACTGTTACAGAAATCAGCTTCACTTCTGGGAATGAAAAAATGGAGCACAATGAACACTAAAAGAAGCAGAATGTTCCCCTTACTGCTTACTGAAGTGGTATTGGGCTTTACACGGCTACATATGAATGTCAAACCTGAGTTTAGTGAGATCCCTTTGGGCTTACAAAGTCTGTTCCTGAGCTCACTGGTGGAATGTGAAAGATTGCTTAAAGTCAATAACACCATGAAGAAAAACATAAAGCAGTTGCACCTCTGTTCTCTCTAATGTGGTATTTCGTATTCACAGGTAAAGCCACAGGAAATTCAGAGATCACATCCACACTGCACAGCTGAATTTTGTTGGATTTTGAACCATGGTTGAACTGATGGCAGAGAGAGGCCCTGGGACCATTGTCTTTATCTGGCCAGTAACAACAGGCACCCCATCCATTTGCTCTTCTTCCATGCAACCCCTGGCTCACCAGGTGCCACAGATGGCATTTCCCATGAGTGATGTAGCACTCTTCCCTGCAGCGAGTAATTTAAAGCAGAAAGGTGGGTCCCATAAGGGAACTGTGAAACTGCTGCACCAGCACAGAAGACTGGAATGTTTAAATAACTAAATATCCTTGCTGAAGAAGAATGTATAAAACAAGCTAGAATTTCTCACCTGATATGCTTTTCTTTGGTGGCCATGGGAATTCCTACAGCACTTTTCTAGCTATGAAAGTAACAAATAGGATAACTGCAAAGAGCTAAATCACAACTGTGGAAGTACTTCTTACTGTAACATTCCTGAAAGTTACTCTATTTTGCTAGGTACAAACCAACACTGGGTCTTGGAGAATGAATGGCAAATGGGAAGTCATGTGGTTAACTTTGTGTTCTGTCTTTATATCTGTCCTGTACACCCAAATTGACAGCAATAGATTAGGTTTCATATTTTCCTGGGAAGGCAGCAACAAGTGCTTTGCAAAACACATCTCAGCTGTGTCTTATTACCTGGGGTAAAATGGTATGGAAATCCTTCTTTTCCCAGTAGCACTTGCAAGCTCTGGGCCTTGATTCAGTTCCTTAAACATACATAGAAACTGTGTTAATCCATCAGTTTAAATATTCATGCAGCTGCTTTCTAAACCTCTATAATCAGACTGATATTGCAGGTCATGCCTTAAGCTTCCTCCAGAATCATTACTGGCACTTGACTACCAGGTGTAGCAGCTACAAGTGATATTTCCTTCTGACCATGAACAACTGAGGAAATTTATCTCATCCTATCTGATGCTAAGTTGGTTATGGTGACTCACCTCCTTCCACGTTTTCCAGGCTAAGTTGCTACAACATTCTCCAGCTGCCAACACAGTCCCAGGGGTCTGCAGAAAATTTTTTTCAAATTGTTCTAGTTATAGAGGATGGTGTTAATTCCTTATGTATAACCAAATCAGAGTCTAATCCTAGCTATCAAAGCCTTTAATGAAAAATGCCTCCAAAGTAATATCTTTCCTGCTTCTTCTGCAGATACATACCTTAGGAATGATGAAATAATCCACACTATAGGTTTAGGAAAGTAGGATCTGCTTCTGTCCTGGGCTTGGCACTGGATTTCATATGCATTGACACCTTGCCTTTGGCACAAAATTCCAGACCTTACTCTCTGTTTTTCCAATAATAGAAGCTTTGGCTTAGCAATAATTGATTACACTCAACACTGCACAGAATATTTTTTCTCACATTTGCAACCAATAGAAACAACTAAAAAAAATATGCTAAATGCTAAAAGTTATAGTCCTTTTTAGGCAAATTTAGTGATAGTAGGATTTGCTGCTGACCTTCTCTTTGCACTCCCTTTGCTTAACTGATGGCTACATACATTTTGACTTGTAAGCAGTCCTGTATAGGGGGTGTGCAAGTGAGACTGATTCATCTTTAGGGAGAAACAGACTAATCAAATTATACTTTATGGCCAGGCTAAAATAGCAGAGTTTGCAATGCAGTGAGCAGCTTAGCTCAAAAAGTCAAGCACAAGGTGACTCAAAGAGTCATACACACACCATCTTTTAACATCAGCAGTCTAACCCCCCTAATGCAAGAGTCCTTCCCTCTTTCCCATGTTTCCCTGACAGAAGTTTTGAACAGCACAACTCTACCCTGCCCTCCCTGTGCATAACATGCTGGTGTCTCACACAGCATGCAAATTCCAATCCTCCCTCCCCCTCTAATCTGCTGAGGTGCAGCAGAAGCATCCTGACTATATTTCCAACACATAAGGCCCAGACCTTCTGCCAGTTTGTTACACTCAGCTGTGACCTAGCCCAAGCCCACAAGGAAGATGCCTCACCAAGCTGCACTCTGGATCCTGTGCAGATAAAACAGAATGTGTATTCATGAGCCTCGACACAAAGACACCAGAAATGTCTTCACCACTGTAGCAGGTGTTACACATTTCTGCAGAAGTAAGTGTGGGCCCAGGCTGTCAGCATCTATTTGCCAAGAAATCCATGTAAGATGCAGCGTGTCCATGCATTCACTCCTGTTCAAAACCCCTTATTACCCTGCCCACATCTTAGTCTTCCTCTCTGCCTAGGTGATGCAAGTGCATATTAGCAGTGTAGGTGTCCTAGGCTTGGTGACAGCAGGACCCAGAGTTTGGACAAGACGGTCCAGGTTTGCCCTTTCTCATGGCAGGCCTGTGATTTTTAAGGTACAAACAACTGACTCAGCAGCATTCTGAAGAACAATCTTTAAATATGCACGTGTTGTGTTTGGACCTCACCCAGAGTACTTTGGCTGGTGCAGAAATGCTATGTCAGTTTGGCTGATGCAAAACTGAAACAAGTCCACCAAGATCTTCATCTGGATTTGAGGCAGTATTAGCTGCTGGTCCCACTGTTCCTGTAGAGCTTGTTATGATAAATGGTATAGCTACACAGAGGAACACAATCTTCTATATACAGACTCTTCTATATACAGACTCTTCTACATACAGCTCATCTGACTCTTGGAGATCCAAACACTTCTACATGAAAAGTCTGAATGGCTTGGCAGTAACCCTTTTGGAAACCAAGTACCTTAGGCACTGTTAGAAACTGATTTTCTTCCTCTTTTCTATCCACTACCTTGACTTCTGAGTCAGACAATGACTGAAAAGAAAGGTGAGTGAATTTCTGATCCTGGTGGTTTTTTGTGACCTGCTGGAATGAGTTTAACAACAAAAAGTCAAATACAAATAAATTTTCATATTGTGCAGAGTGCTTTCAGGCCACCTTCAAAGAAGGTACTGCACTGCTCCATTTCCTCTGACTTAAAGAGAGGTTTCAGCCAGCAGCATGCTTCATTTACTTTCTCTGGAGTTACAGCTTGGGGATTACTCCTCCATCTCATTGGCAAAGCTGAAATAGTGATGTGATTCAAGTTGAGGCACCCGTTTTAAACAATGATGTAGCAACACAGCATCTCTGCAATAAAAAGGTTGTGAATTAACTCCTTAGAGTGAGGAATGCAGACAGCAGAGTTTAGGACCTGGAACTGGTTCCAGCACAGCTTCACTGTTGCTCTCTGTAAAGACCTGACCTTTTAGGAAACTGTGCTCTGGCTCCTTTCTAAGCCTCCTGGTTCTGTCAATCTCTTGACATTTGGGTGTTTCTATATCACCATAGTCTCATAATTCTTTCTCAATCACTTGAATCCCAAAGATCTTAAAATCTGTGGCTGTCTCCAGTTTACACCCTTTTAAGGTGACAAGAATTGTATATATCTACCACTACCCAAGGCCACCCCTGGATGCCCTTGTCCCACCCTCAAAATCATTTGCCACCAATCTCTTGTGTCTTTCCAAACTTAGCAGTCTGGTCAGCAGCAGAACTCCCAGAGACAATACAACAAGTAAAACCCAATACAAACAGCAATATTTTCCTATCCTATGCATGCTGCTGCATGCCAGGGAGAAAACACTGGAAAACTGATTTGCACCAAAATGCTTGCTCCCTCCCTATCTTCTTCAGAAAATTTCTTCAGAATTTGAGTACAGGTGTCAATAGAATACATTTCTAAACTGCAAGACAACCTGTAATGCACCTTGGCCTTGAGCAGCTGTGTTGCAAGCTTGAGTTTGTCTGTATTATGGATTTTGAAGACAAAATGAAAGTTGGGCCTCATCTGCTTTATGCTCAAAGTTGTGTTTCAGCAGCTCTGCTCTGAAGCTACAAGAATGATAAGTATCTAGCTTCAGTTATTTCACTGTCAGGAGCTGAGCTTAGCATCTTCCTTGCATGAACTATACATTCTGTACATTTATGGCTAAACTTTTTGATTTTGCAAAGACCTGCATTTTCTCTGTTTCTGGAGTAAGTCAGGGACGATCAGTGTATTTTTTAAACACAGTCCTGGAATGCAGCTCTGCTCCTAGCTGCATTCACAAAACAAAACGAGAATCAATAAAAGTGAAGCAACTGAAGGGATGCCCATTTGTATCACGTTGCCAGCCTTTTCTTTCATTTAACTGTAATTTAGGAAACAAAATTTTTTTTTAGTCTGTGGCACAGGATTTATAACAAAGCAATCCAAAGCTATCCTATGACTATGACTCACTTTCCTGAGCCAATTACCATGAAAACTGGAAATGATGCAAGAGGCTGTTACTGCTGGTCAAAGATCCATCATAGCATCCACTAAGTCATTTATACTCCCAGGGCTGCATTTTATAGTAAATGAAAGCAGAGAACTATCAGGAACATGCTGTTGGGAGGGGTAAAACAAACAAAAGTAAAAGAAGTAATGAATCAGTGTTGGTAAGTCAACCATGCATCTTGAGTGCACATAAAGCATATGGGGAAGGAGGCAGGGGAGGAAAGCTTTTCTGGTTGAAAAGTATAAAGTTTTATGACATGAAGAACCCATCACATACCAGAATCTGACAGAAGTACAGAACATGTCCACAGCTGGAAGGGGAAGCATGGTGGTGGCCATAAATTGACAGGCAAATATGGGCTGCATAGAGCTGGGCTCTGCCCAGAACCACTTTGAGCAGCAGTGGAAGATACCGAATGCAGTTTGTCAGAGGCAGAATATCAAAGCACAGACACCTCAGGGTAGGACTTCTTATTAACCATACCTTTTACTGAGGACTAGACTTCAAAAAAATGTTTAACTAAGGAGCCTAGTGATACCCAGAAAAGTATTTAATAAAGCAAGGGTATAATATGCAAAGAAAGGCACCGGGAAACAGCAACTAGCATTTTAAGAAGGGCCCACTTAATTTCTTTCCATCATACACAGGGTAGAGGTATTGTGCCTGCATAAAGTGTCATATTGAGACTGTGCAGCTATCAGGGAGTGATGCTGGGAGTTTAAATAAGCAGCACCAGCACAGTTCCTTGTGTGATGAGGGGATCTTTAATGTAAAGGACCATTACTGCAGCACAGGCTCTAATGCGGTGTTCTTTCCCTCTGCAGCACAGCATAATCTGGAGGATTCCTGATGACAATGTCGCATCTGCTGTTTTAGTTTCCTTTGCAAAAAAACACAAAGAAAAAGGCTATGTACCAATCTGCTTTGCCTTGCCATTTGTCAAAATGAATGCAAATCCCTATGCTGGCTGGGGACCACCTCTGCAGCTAACAAATAAATAAATATTGCTGCAGTGTACTAAGATATCCCTCTGAAGTGAAACAGGAGGTTCCCAGAGCTTCAGAAGGCAGGCACTGCCTCTCCACAATTGTGACTCTAAGGAAAAAAGAAGGTTCAGTACTCTTCAGCAACAGAATATGATCAACTAAGATGCAACAAGCAACACTTTATTTGTAGAAAAGTCCTTTAAAATTTTACTACATTGTAAGATTAAGGAAAAAATAGTCTTAATGTATGTACATACAATATATATAAACAAACACATATCGCACCATGAAAATTACATGCTTTTTAGAACAGAGAATGGGTCATATTCCCTCATATCAATTTTAAAGTTATCACTGCAAGAAACCTTGCTTCCTTTTTTTTTTATCCCCATCAAAGTTTTCAAGTACAGGAAGTAAGTAACGCAGGATCTAATAGTAGAAAACCTTTGTTATACACAAATTACAACTGACAGCTAGACAATATTATTCTGCAGTATCCAACACTTGTGTTTTTTGAACTCTGTAATGATATGAACTTTTACCTGAGGTGCATGGAAATAATGAAGCATGATAATTTGGCAAGTTTAAGAGATTTTCACATTATGATCTGACTGTAATTGAATTTGATTAGGTATCACATGTCTATACCCATAGTACTGGCACAGGAATGCTCTGTGTGAGTCATCACCAATGTCTCAGAAGTGCAGGAAAAATTAAAAGGCAAGCACCACTTGCAATGATAAGCATGCAGACAATTTAAGTGAAACAGAGGTAGCATGTTCTTGTAACTCCAGCAGGGTCATTCAAATCAACTGCACCCTCCCTTCTGCAAAAGGCACTCGCTTTTTCAGCTAAAAACAATGCGCTTAAATTTGGTCAGATTGATCACAAATGGTGGATTTTGCTCCTTAAAAATATTAAAAAATTTCAAGCAGGGGACACAGTGAAAAGAAAAAAAAGGGTGTAAGAAATACACATTTAAGGTAATATGTGCTATTATTCTCCCCCTACCTTTTATGGGGAGAATTATATAAAACAGTTGCAATATATAATCCAAAAGTTAAGACTTTCCAGTTGAAATGGCAGTATTAAGCAGCACATTCTGTATCAGGAATAGTTTTAAACCACCAGAAGTACAACAGTCTTTTTAATAAAGAGCAACAATTCACAGTTAGGAGCAGAAAGGTTATGCACATAAACGGTGGCACTAGAGAAGGATCCTTTGACGTAAAATCTCATAAATTAGTATGCATTGCAACTCTTATACTGTATCTTTTATCCTTTCACCAGTTTAAAAGGACGTCCATGCAAAACACTTCCTCTTACCGTGACACTACAGAGCTAATTGAGTTATAAGATGTGCCACTGTTGCAACTGGAAGCATAAGCCTCTTGACCGTTAGCATCTAAATTAATTTTGAATACAGAAGATGCCTTCAGTAAAAAATCTGCTGCATCTCTGCGACCTAATTCCCTCAGCTTAGACATCAGGATACCTACAGTACTCTCAGGTGCATTACTCCATTCCTGCAGAAGGGCATGAACTGGACTTGAAAGAAAGTAATTTTGTGTTCCATTATTTGTATTGTACTTTGCAACAAGATCAGGGAGGCCCAGGTTCATGGCCAGAAGGCACCAATCTTTGCCCATAGGATCAGGTGGATCCAAAAGTCGACTTAATTTTCTCCTGGTAAGTAGATTCAGATCGGAAACATGAATATCCATTCCTAGACTTCCCTGGGAGTAGACATCAAGACACCCAAAACACAGTATACTGCTAAAGCTCTCTTTATATCCTCCCATAGTGTTAGTTAGTGATGTCTCCTTTTGACTCTGTGCACGGAAAAAGTCTCTAGGCTGGTAGACCATTACTGGCTCATGATGTTCCCTCAGCTGCTGAGGACTAAGGTAGTATTTCCCAGTCAGAAGACCTGGTAAGGTTGTGGCTATTAAGTTATCAATGGTGCTACACACAGAATCCAGAAGTAAACAACACTTGATCTTCTCTGTTTCCAGTCCTCTAACTTGAACCTCTATACCCTGACCATGATTGACCAGCAGCACTAAAAGCTCAGTTCCGCGATTCATAATCTTTGATCCGTTTACCCACAAACGTATATCAGCATCTCCCTCTGTGCTCTGCTGATGAATCCACCTGCATAGATTCACCTGAACTTTATGAAAAATTCCGCAAGGAAATGGGGTAAGATGTTCCACAGGAACGATTCTAACACCACCATAAATCAGCACTTCATCCTCCTCATCTGTCCAAGACCTATGGAGATTGTCAGTCTTTATGAGAGCAGGAATATCCACCATTGCTCCACTACTAAGGTCCCTTGCACAAATATCCATGGCATCCAAAATCTGTATCAGTTCTTCCACGTCACTATCTGTCACCAGACGCTGGATGTCCTCTATAGTGTATCGGCCTCTATAGTGATGGAGGGCTTTTGGGTTCTCCACTGACAAGATTTTTCCAAGGACATTTGAACAGAGCCAGCGAGGATCCAGAAGCACAACATCTTGGACAGTTTCACTCTGCATAATGTTTATCTGTTTATAAATATGAAAGTTACTGTTTACATCTGTATTACATACTGTATTACAAGGTGATAGCCCACATTCTCTCCTACCTAACATTCCTAACATAACCAAATAATTTGATTAACACTGCTCACGGGAGAAAAACAAACAGTGCATTTTAATATCTGGCAAGTGCTCAGAAAAAAAACCAGATTTGGTTCTTGATTTCCACTAGTAATGGAATGATTAGAGGTCAACAGCTGGAAAGCCTAGTCATGCTCTGCAAGCTGTTTATGCAAAGGTGTTATTCTATGATTCAATTTCTAATGGACACATATAAATTTCTCATATGCAGTGAACACTTCATTGAAGGTGATGGCATATGGATCCTTTCTGGGCATTTTATCTTCTTATAGCTGTAGCTATAAACTGTAATTCTTCCTGTCTCAAAGAGATTATGTTGAATGAAATAGAAGCCAGAAGACAATAATAATAACAAAAAGCATTAATAACTAGTCTCTACTTCTTATGATGTCTCAAGAGGGAGAGTAAAAAACCCAACTTTAGACATTTGCTTAAAATCATAAAGCAATATTCTACGAGAAGAGTACCTTGCTAATGAAGAGATTCAGTCTAGATAAAAACACTTACCTCTCCTATACTATGCAACTGCTGTGCAATTTGCCGTAGGTCGTTTTCACTTGCTAGGGGATTAAGATGTTCCTGTACATCATAGACAAACTGCTGCAAGGACATCAGCTGGTTAGGTCCATTAATTTTTCTCCATGAAGGCAGTGTGGAGATTATTTTTTCACAGAGATGAGTCATAGGTGGGCAAGTCTTAAATGAAGCACAGAAAACATCCATTTGAGAATAATGGTACTATTGGTTTGGTGCTGATGGTTTTGTTGTTGATGATGATGCTGTTGTTTTTGGTTTTGTTTTTTTTTTATGGTAGTCTAATGCATTCATAATGTATGTTTAGACCTAAAGAGTTCCCCTTGTGCTGGACCTTTATCATCTGGCATTCACTTTCCACAAGATCAATTTACCTCTCCTTAAAAAAATGAATTCCAGAAACCACTTTTTCACTGAAATAAGCAATCATCATCATCATCATGGCTAGGCTTCGCGAACAAAGATTTGGGAAAGGCTGAAATAAGCAAATGTTCCTAGTATCACCATGAGTTTCCTTCATGCATTTTTAAGATGCTCTTATTACTGAAATTATCAAAATTTATTTAAAATTTGTAGCCATAAATACCTCTGCAGGACCAATTTACTTCAAAAGGTGAGAAAGCATGGTACCAGACAAGAAGCAAAAATGGTACTTTCATGTATTGACTGTCTTAGACTTCACTGATACCTCCTTTCTACACTCTCAAGCCACAGCATGCACTTCTTGTGCAGCAAAACCCTTTTTAGATTTCAAGCCAGTGATCACAGCTACAATAAAGTTTTTTCAGAGAAGGAAAGCCTATTAAATCAAGAGACCATTGGGAATGTAAAGTAGGCTGAATTTTGCATAAAACTAAATATTTTCCTCAACCCACAGAATTAACTCAGTAATACATTCATTTTTAATTAACTTTAAAAAATACCTATCAGAAGTAGCTGCAGAAAATCTTGTTAGTGTGTAACACAACTAAGAAGGCCCTTGGTATGAAGAAATAGAAATCCATTTAGCACAGGCTACCTAAAAATTTGACTTGATTACCCTTAGTATGGAAGTCTCTGTGGATTCATGATGCTAACAGCAAACCATGGTTACTCTACCTTTGGTCTCATGTACGTATACCTACACGTACATATGCAACAGCAAAACTTTTCAGTTAAAAAAGGCAGTTAAAAGTTAATACATATTCATTATCTTTATAACAGTTGAGGAAACTGTCCTACTCTGATGTTTAATTTAAGAAAAATGTATTTGCCTGAAATATATTTATAATATATTTATCTGTTTCTCTGTAATACAATGCTGATTAAAAAAAAGGGTCAATGCTGGAATCAAATCACTGCCAATCAAAATACAAAACTATGACTTTGAACTGAAAATCTCAAATTGTTTTCTTTCAGTAGAGAGCATTTTGGTGACCTGCTGAAAACAGCTACAATTTTCAAAATAAAGACTGAATCTTTGATGTCAGGAGTTTGTTTATCACCTGACCTGTAAAGCATGCTGCTAAAAATATTGAAACAGCACCTATTTCTAGATGCTTCACAATATAAGTTCGAAATTTACAGTAAATTATTAAACATGATGGTCACATTTTGGCTGATCGAACACAGGACATAGGACATTACTTACAGAAATTATTTGGCTTCTTATTTCTTGCAAGTGATTTCGGAGAAGCTTCATATCTTTAGACCCTGATGCTCCAGCATCCAAGACAAATAACTTTTCTGAAATTTGCAAATCATTTCCAAATCTAAAAGACAAAAGTTATTGTTTACTTAGTCTCAAATCCAGTTTATTTCTTAATACAGTTGTACTTCAGTCTTAAATTTTACAAGAGATATTTTTCTTCCAGGAATGATAAAGTAATGATTGTGCTAAGATATTTTATAATAACAGACAGCATAGGTGCTTCTAATTGTCTTGAAAATAAGCAGATATTGAGAGAAAATTGTTTTCTCTCAGGATGATGGCTGAAGATGTGGAAGAAAATTATAACTGCATTACATGACTCGGAAATACAAACCAAAACATTTTACTAGAGAAGGGATTACAGGAATTAATTATTTTTAAGGTCTTAGTGTTTGTTGCTTTCTTTCTTCTTACTTTAAATAGTCCAGTTGTCATTGCTCTTGACACCAGCTCTCTTTCTCACTTGCTTTTGACTTTTCAACCACACAAATCTGTTTTCTGAGTTCTGAAGAGATTTGCATTTAAAAAAATTCCAACACCAAAGACTACACACAGGTATTTTCTATCCATTTATTTCAATAGATCAAGATACTGCCCTACCAGTATTGTGCTGGAATTCCTACATCTGTTTCTTGTACAGTCCAGACAAGTGTCTGTGCTCACAGGTATGAATGGTTTCTCATAGCACGTGCTACCCACTTGTGTGCTCACTGGGAACACAAGTTATTGTTACTTTAAACAACAGCATGTTCATGAAAAATTCCCTATTTCCATCTACCATTAGTACGTGCTCCAGATATTTGCTGAAGAATGCTAGAAGTTTTCCTAACTTCTAGGTACCTCTTGGATGACCTTGTCACCTGTGTGACTCTATAATGTCCAGCTTTTTGCAAACTGTGTAGGGAGTACCTTCAGGCCTCATTTAGGCTTTTTTCATACCTATCCCTAAATCACTTCAGAGCAAAGCGTGGTTCTCTCATAGAGTTGCCTCTTTTGCATCCAGAATTTTTAGCTGAGAACTGCTCAGTTTTCTGAGACTGCAAAACCTGAACACCAGCACATTAGAAAGAAAGCTGAAATGGCCTCTGGACGTACCCTAGCGTTTACAGCGTGAGACTTCCTAAGCCACAATTCACTTTGACAACACTTGGCTCATTTTAGCGGTAAATATTTCAATTTTAGCACAATACAGGCTTCCTGAACATATTCAAAATATCATAATATCATAAAGCTTAACCTTTTACATATACATTTTGGTATTTTTTCTTTCCAATTAACATGTTTAAACACTACATATAAATGCACTCCCCACTTACCTGTTTTTGATTTCTTTCAACAGTGACATGTCTTTGTCATAGTAGAACTCTCCCCCAGTAGGCCGAGGAAGATTCACTATGTCAGCATGTGTGGCAACCAAAACAACATGCAGGGGTCTTTTCAGCTTTCCACCAAATGCTAGAAGAGAAATAAGACGACTCCCTCACTGTGAGACATGCCTATAGAGATGGGTGTCTTACTGAGCCAGAAAAGCAGAAATACATTTTACATTCTTCATATCAAGCACTTTTATGGTGGATTTACCAACTCTAAGCATAGCCATTAATAGTGTAACAGCTGGTGCTTTGGCTATTATCTGCTTATAGGACTGTCTATATATTAATAGCTAGACTATTTGAATAACATCAGATACAGTTATATTACATTAGTTGTTTCTTTTCCACAAAACCAGTAATCAATAGCACTAATGATACATCTATTAACTACAAACTACGATAGTGTGAGGAAAAAATATTCAGAAATAACAGTTTTTTGAAAGGGTTTTGCATAATCTTTGGATGGTCCTTAATACTAGAGTTGTAGAGTAGAGGATTGTAAGTAGAACACAAAACGTCTACAGCATTCATATGTTGATATGAATGCTACTTTGCAGTACTTACACAAACAATGACCTCTCACTTACGTGAGAGTTAAGTAGGAAAGTCTGGCAGAAACCATGAAAAAGAATGAAAAAGAAAGAAAGATACAAATGGTATGAATGAGGTGACAGTACGGAACACAGAGTTTTCAATCTTTTCTCAAACTGATTTTCCAAAAAAGAAAAGACATCATTAGACTATTTTTAAAAGAGACAATACACCCAATCCTGCTGTTTTAGCCTGAAATAAACTTCACATGGGATAAATATGGTTACATCACTGCTCAGTTCTCATCAATTAAGAGCCACATAATCTTGATTCTTTCTTAAAAAGCCACATTTCCCAAAATCTCTGCATAGCACTTCCAGGTGAGTATTTTGTAATTATCTTTTTTTTCTTTCTTTTTTTTTTTTTGGCAGTTAAAGGACTTAGACAAAATAACTAGAAAATAATTCCAAAGGTTTTAACTTTTCTGCTAACATCAGTTAATAGATATTACTTGAGAGATCTGTAACAATATAAAGCTGCATGGGTGCCCAAATTGAGCTGATCAGTATGAAGACAGATTTAAGCAAAGTATCTAAACAATCCTGATAATCAGATCAGCAAGAAGAAAAAATTAACCGAAATTCTGACTCTGAAGAACTAAGTTTCCTTGCTAGACTGATGAGCCACAAAAAACTTCCAGCAACTGCAAATTAACTGTACGTGCAGCTTTGACACTTTTCTGCAAATTTCTGAGCTATTACTTCCAGAGTCAATTGATTGCTGGTTAGATCCAAATGCTCATATTGCGAAACTTAGATTTGATCTTAAAGAGAAAATAAAAGAATACAGTGCCTGAACTGAAAACTGAAGGTTGAACTTGGCTCATTATCATTATCTGGCTGAGATAATGCATACAGCTTCAAGCAGAACACAGAAAGAGAGAGGAAATACTCTTTGCACTATGTAAGTATTTAATACATTTGTCTGGTGAATCCCTAGCAGTGTTACAAATGTCCATGAGTGCTGAGTTAGGTCTGGAATAATCTTTCAGATCACAGACCCAAGACACATGTCAGAGCTTGGTTAATCCATGAAACTATCAAAAGTCTGCCGACCAATACTCAGCTACAAACAGTATATAGTATATATATATAGTATATATACACCTAGACTAACAGATGTTTTAGGAAAAAAGTTAATTGGTTTGCCTGCCAAGTGATGTTCAGTGTGTTAGAAAGCTTGAACATAAACCAAGTAAAATTATTTAAACCCTGTGCAAAATTGGAGAATAGGTGAAGTTGAAATTTACAAGAAATATTTATTTCTGTACACCCTGATGCACCAAGAAGTTATCATATTTGAAGTCCAAATACAATTCTAGTTTAAACACATTAAAGTTGCACATACTGAGGGGTAATGCTATTTTACAATACTGTTCTGTCCTGTTCTCACTGACAAGAGTCACAAATCTATGCTGAAAACACAGTTAACTGAGGCTAGATAAAAGCAGAATTTAAGTAATGTGTTGCTTTAAATGGTTCCAACTCTCTGAAACACTCTTCCATACAGCTTATCTGATATAAAACTTGATCTGCTATGTACAAGTCTAAATTCCAGTGCCACATGAGGTTGCACTGAACCTCATGACCCTTTATAATTGGACTAAGTGGGGTGTACAACTCTTCCAGCTTCTTCCACAGATAAAATTAGCTTTTTGTAAGAAACCTTGTGTAAAGTTTGTTTGAATACATGGTGACGAAGACACATAACAGCAACGCAACATGGATGATGTACAGAGTTGCAGAGAAATACAAGAAGCTTTATTCTACAGTCATTTAATACTTCATTAGCAGGCAGAAGAACATACCTATTGGCTCCTCAACTGGGACCAATGATTTCAGGAAACTGAGCCAAAAGGTCACTTGGTTTAATTGGATTTCATAAGGCTCCTCAAGACTAAAAAGCACTATGTGAATTGCAGTGTGATCATTTGCAGCAAAATAATCATAACAGCAGAAGTACACAGGATTTCCAGAGAATTCCCAGATGCTGAAATCACCAACTCCTGAAAAACAGACACCAATTAAGAGATCACACTTCATCAACAAGAAACATCTAGCCATTGAAAGACAAACAGGAGTTAATCTGATTTAAACTTTCACAAAGATAAATCGTATGCACGTGAGAAAACAAGACTGCAAAAGCAATTATGAACAAAGGGAGTAGAGTTTCAGAGGCTTAGAAGCTGGGTCCTCATAATCTGTTCCTCTCTCACATTCCTCTCTAGGACATTCAGCTGGATGCCACATGGAAGCACCTGTGTTATATGCATGCAGTTTTATGCATTAAATTGGGCTTTGCCTTGCACAACAGCAAGAGATGTTGTAATTGCCTTGAAAACCAAGAATAACAGTTCCCATTCTTTTCCTGCTCACCCCCAAGAAGTTTAATATTTTTATTAATTTTTCTTCTTAACATGACACTGCTGATGTTAAAAATAGTTGAAGCACATTCTCAAAGAAGCCACTTTGCTTTACGGAATTGTACTATTCTCAGTGCATTGGTAAACCAGGACTGAAGAATCACTATGCTAAGAATCCTAAAAGCCCCATGCTTCTTTTTGCCATTTCCTTTAGCTTCAGGTGATAAAAGTATTAGTGTGTTCCACTGTATGACACTTCCCAGATACACTGCACATCATGGTGAAGTCTGATGCACCGGTACTACTTCTAGTTAAATAAATGCTCATTAAGATGTGCCTCAAACTTCTAGAGGGAAAGAAGCCATCAATGTACTGTTATGAGTACAGATATTCAGAGTTCACCTCATGTGTACTCTTTCATTCCACATCAAGATAGCACAGAGAAAGATATAAGAAAACCCTTCTGACAGTCTGTCACAATTCTGTTCCTCTGCAGAATTTGACATGGTTTCAAATTATACCAAAAGAAGAAATTAGCCTGGACAAAGAACAAGCTTTAGCTACATGGCAAACTCTTCAGCATCTAGAATAAATGTTTTTTGTCACTGCATTTGTTACTGTGCATATATTGCATTCATAAATAGGTTTCTCTCTCCAAAATAAAAATCTTGATTAATACTAACTCAGCCTCAAAATTGTATGACATGCATTTTCCTCATAATGAAGAGATCCTACTGGGAGAGATATTACCACCTATATAAATAACAGTTGGTATGGCTAGTGGAGGATAAGCACCATTTGTGTGGTCAGAGTCAAAAGCCATATAAGTACTTATGACAACTTCTTTGACTGATCTCTCTTTAGTTGAAACCTGCTAACTGGTTTCAACTGCAAAGCAGTTAGCTTCCTTTGAAAAAACCCAAATGAAATCAGAAGCTCCACTCACCATGACTGATGAGCTTCAGGGCTCACCAAACATGCTCTAGCCCTGTCACAGGGTGAGAACAGTAGGTCCTTTGTAAAGCTGGGAACCACTTAAATGGTGAGGACACTTGGCTTTACGGGACCAGATTAAATCTGATAAAATTTCCAAAGGACATAGAGGTGAAAGAGCCTTCACACTAGCAGTCACTTTGCCAACCTGCTCCTGTTATACCAAATCCCTCCTTTCTTCTCCCCCACTTATTCATGTCAAAAATGTTTCTATGTGATACTATGAAGGTTATGACACGAGTGATTACTATGTATATTAGAGCTACAGAATATCAGGCAGATTTACTTTCTCCCTAAACAAATCAAATCCTTACAGTGTTGCATTGTCAAACACTACTATACCAGGTCAGATTTTTTTCCACTTTTATTTTTAAAAACAAGCAAAATGGCATAAACTATTCTGCAGCATTAAGGCACCCCAGCCTAGGACTCTGCTTACCATGCAAGCACGCATTTTGAATATCAATGGCCTTGGTGGACTGGTCATCAGCAGAGAAGTGAGAGTGATGAGCAGGTGAAACGAAAGTTCCTAATACTCCTTTGGTCAGTCCTGGCTCAAACATCATACTACGGCTTCTCACGCTGACATTTTCACAACCAGGATAAAGATTTGTAATACTTACTGAAACTGGGTCAGGGAAAAGAAAATGAGATTACAAACCATGTGAAAATCACTACCAGATCACTTCAAAATAGTATGCAAGACATAAAAGCAGATTAAAAACACCAAGGTGCTCTTCAAAGAAAGGAGATAACTGTGAAGCTGTGAGCATACACAACTACATCCTTATTCTGAATGATTAAAAGGAAAATACTAGAATGATCCCATACAGTACTTCCGTCCATTAGCAGATATACCACTGAGTGGGAAGGATAGAAAAACCTGAATTATATGTGTACAAATGATTTCAATAGTTAAAGTTCTATATTGCAAAAATATACTGGTGGGGTTTTTTTAGCTAAGGGCTGCAATTTCATAGCATGGTCTAATTATTATTGACATGGAAATGTTACGTATTCATATCGCTGATTTCTGTAAGTAATGATAAAAAATATCACTGTGTAACAACTGTTTCTGGGGACGTGGGGAAGAAAAGCAGGCCCCTAACCAAAACTGTTTTACTAATAACCAATATTTTTAGTTCATGCTTAGTTCAGATTCCCAGAATGTAAACGAGAAGTTAAAGGGCTTTTTAACTGACCTGCACCATCTAGTGGATAAGGCAAAGATTTCTTTCCTCCACTAGATGGTAAATTCTAATATTTGGGTTTTACTATAGGAAGAAATTACCTGCTAGCAGTAAAACTATACTTTCATGTTTGATCTCCTACTGTAATATTTAAAATATTTGGGCTCTCTTAAATAAATACAGGGTAAATACCCTTATTTTTACAGAATTTAAACAAACACATGAACAAATAAATAATGTGATCAAGTATAGACCAAGTTGTGCTGATTTAAATATTTATCTGATTATGTCATTCAACACATAACATCATTTACATGTTATGTAATTATTTACATCCAAAAAGAACACCTACTGTAAAAAGCAAAAAAGAAACTTCCAAATATTAAAATAACACCATAGCAGCTTTGTTTGTACAGAACTGCACAACTTTCTGGATTTATATCCAGGTAAGCTATTTTCAAGTCCATGCTTAAAACTGACCATTACTTCTACCTTGATTTGCCAATGTGATCAGTCTTTCTGATTTTATGATGCTGTGAGCATACACCACCTCTCCTTTTGTTCTGTTACCAATCAACATTAAAAAAAACCCAAAACAATCTTCAGCCAAAACCTTCCTGCAAGTTCTTTATTCTGGTGTCACAGATGTGAGCCCCTTGTATTAAGTAAACAACAAATGCAATAACAATCTCTGTCCCAAGGATCTTGTCTTGTTAAGTCACTCTGTGAATGCCTTATAGCTTCCTTAGGTGACTAGAGTGAAAGTAGAGATGAAATCTACTGCTACTACTGTTCTAACATGACTTAAAAATGATGAATGAAACCCAAACTTACAAGTATTATCCAGAAGTTGTTTTTTTTTTTTTTTTAAAAGGCAACTAAACTAACACTTATATAATAAGACTACTAAATATCAGTTTAAATTTGAGCTCCTCGACACACTTAGCTTGTATACACTGCGCAGCCTCTGAGACTAGAAAAGGAACCTGGACAAATAGTTCACTGCTCTTTCCACTGTCCTCCTGTGGGTTTTTCCAAAGCTGGGTACATGCTTAAGTACAAACCTAACTAGTTCCTCCTCATCTTGTAGGTCTCCCCACTTAGCACAGGCCAACTGGTGCTACACAGGTAATATATTTCCCTAATATTTGCATTTATTTCAGTTTAGAAAATGTTCATCTTCACCTTGTTTGGAGATAACTTTAGACACCTCTAACCAGGCTAATTCAATCCTGTACCTTATAGAAAAGCACTCCATAGCATCAGAGGAAGTTCTGAATCCTATTATTACTTAAAAATCACAAAGATGTAACAATTGTTTCAATTTTGCACACCATTTATTGAAGCTCCTCCAGCAAAAAGGAATCTGGTTATAACACAGGCGGTTACAGCCTAGGACTTTTGGTGAAAAATAAACACCATGTTTACAAGTCCTGTCCTCCACTCTCCAAGTTCACTTACGCAACATGTAAGCAAATAAAACCTTAACTGCTCACGTATCCTACACACTTGCTGGTCCTCTCACTCTTATTTTAGGTACAAGCCTATGCACAGAGAACTCAGACCCCTCTCTGCTTTGTTTTGGTTTCTTACATACTTACGCTGTCCTGTCTTTTGCAGTGCAGCCAACAGTTCTTCCTTAGGAGCTACAAGAGACTAAGAGGAAAATGTTTTCTCATGCAAATGTTTTCTCATCAAAACCATACCTGAAGGTTTGGAAGACAAAGGAGATGGGGGGAATCTGCTTGAGCTTGTGGAGGAAAGCCTTGGCCTACGTCTTCGGAAAAAGCTTCGTATCAGGCCGCACTTGAGAGACTCCACAAGAGTGGTTTTCCCAGCACCAGAGTGTCCAAACAACTTCAGTTTGATTCGAGGCTGTGGATTCTGTGTGTGCCTCAATTGCTGGATAAAAAGCCCCCGGTGTGTATCCTAAAATTTAACATAAAGAAGAAATCAGAACATGTGGCAGGGAACTTCTGCCTCCATCAAACTCAAAACACAGGGTTTAGGTACTTTCTTGCCAGACTGATGTTCATTTGGTTCATCATGCAAGCAATCAGCTACTGGCAGAAGGGCAATGACACGTAGACAAGACACAGCTCAATGGTCTCTCTCAAGAACCACCTTGAGGTTTCATGAAAATCACACATGTTTCATGAAAATCACATGGAGAGGTCAAAGGAGGAAAAACTAGCATCTTTCAGTACCTAGTCTCCTTACCATCAGTCTCAGCATAACCAATATCTATAATCTTATATAATACACATGCAGCACTGAAGAATTTTGCTGGGACTTCTACCACCTGAATAATCTGAAAACTTGATGTGCATTTCTCCTCTTCTTTACCTTTTTCTATTCTCATATTTGGAAGAATTTTAAGGAAACACAGAGAAAGAAGAAATGTGGAAGAGCAAAGGAACTAGCTTCATCTGTCCTTTCTTCACTCCCTCAGTGGGAGCTGAGAGAGAAGCTCTGTTGCTCTGCATTTGTACTGAATTTAACAGGTAGGATGAATCATTAAATGAGAGCCTATAGCCCCCCTGAATTATAAGCATGCTGCAACTGAGCTGAGAAATTTGACAGAAACAGTAGTGCATAAAATCAGTTTGTTAATGCAAACTAAATGCAAATACTGCGCCCTCACAGCTAATACTGAATCCTCCACAAGAGCCATTATGACAGTAGGTTCCTGATGTGTGTGTTAGTAGAGACAAAACTCTTCACAAGCACTGAAAATGAAATAAGTGTCAGGTATATTCTGTACATTGTATATTGACCATTCTGTGTAGCACTATAATATTTTTGGTGGTTTGGTCTAATCCATTAATTTCAATAGATCAGATTCTCTGTTGCAAAGTATAGTCTAATGAAGTATATGGTTACCATACATTTTTCCCACATATATATAGATAGGCCTTCAATAATATACTCAGCTATAATATAATATAATATAATCTTATCAAGAAGAGAATTACAGTTACTAATGTCTCGTTCAAAAGAGATTTAACTGATCTTCTCCATTTTTTCTCGGTCAGATTGTAGTATTTCTGTATTTATACTGTGACTAAACCACAAATTTACCCCCCTGCATGCAGACACAGGTAAGGATTTGGTGTGAGGATACAACTATACAAAATGGAGTCTGTTACAACAAATATTTACAGAAGTTATCATTGCAAAGGAAGCCTGAACTTAGCACTTTCTCACATCTTCATAGATACATATTTTACAATCCTAGCAAGTATAGATTTGCTGTCAGGCATAAGAGATTCTACTTCCACCTTGGCAATGCCTGGTGCACACCATCTTTTATTATTACTCTGAAATGGTAATTTATTTCAGTTTTCCACAGACCCGTCAGCATAATTATAACACAATTATTTTAATTGGTCTGGCTCTTGCCTGTAATCTCCAGGCAAGTAGTCTCTGAACCTTTCCAGTATGAATGATGCCACCTATCCAAATAATCAATGCATGTCAGATGTGGCAGATATACTGCCTGACAACAAGCCCAGGTCAGCTTTTTGTTCTAGCTGTCAGGAGACTTGGATATACTGAAACTGCAGAATTAAAACATGACATTGTGAACTTATGCAACTATTCCATATGGTATTAGAGTTCTCATAAAGGGCACAAACCCTTATACTGCATAAGCTTAATCTAAGTGAAATGGTGATATTGGGGAAATAAGTCATCTTGTGGGATGTGCTAATTCTTAATAGTTTATTTTCTACTAAACACCTTAGATGCTTTACTATGCGTTGTCAGAGACAGATATAGATCAGTGGTGCAGACTTGCTTAGCCACCTTCTTTAATACATACACACTTCGACTATTAAAAATATGAAAAGGATTAAAAAAAAAGACACAATTCCAGTAAGGAATTTTGCAACAGTTTTTTAGAATGGCTTTGATGAATATTTATTGTATGATTTCCCATGATCAAATTTTCATTAGTATCTTAAAACCATGAAAATCTCAGTTAAAATTCATGCATTTCCAACCTTTTTAAGTCTTGCAAGCAGATTGGCTACATGTTCATGTTGCTCTGCTCTGGCGAGATCTTCTGCTGTTTTCCCATCCTGTTAAAACACAAATTATTAGTAGCAGTTCCTTCCTTTTGCCCACAATAAAAAAATTGTGTACAACATCCTGTAGCTGCTCAACACAGAAACAGAATTGCTGTCAGATGCAGAAGAAATAGGGAGAAGAAAAAAAACTCAATCAACAACCAGTAATGATTAAGCCCCACCAGAATCCCTTGCGTTTTTTTAATTTATCAAAAAACCCTGTGTACAATGCAGAACAATAACATTTCTTTTACAGATTGGCATCTGGATGCCACTGTAACAAGATAATTTGAATTCAGAGCCTGAGAGCAAAATCAATACTCCTCCCTCTGAACTCCTCTTCACATCTGTTATAGGATGATAGCGATTTCTAGATATTACCCACTGAACAGATCTAGAAGTTTACAAAGAGGGGACACATCAGAATATTCACTCACACAAACAGCAGGTGAATGTTTGTTTACCAATGAATAAAAACTGACAGTTGCACATCTGTCACTGGAGGATTTCAGAAACTTTCTAAGAGATGCAGTTTAAATTGCATCAGCAAATTTAAAAGGAGAAGCAAAGTTGCCTTCATCATTCTGGTCTTGCCACTTAATTACCTATGTTTCACAGATCAGAATTTTAATATTAAAAAGACTGAAAGAAAAATTGTTCACTACTTTGACTCTTACAGTAACATTAATACTATTGTTTTAAATGTTGGTTAGAGGTAAGTAATTTAGGAGCACTTTGCTTATTTCACTTTCTCAGATAAGAACTCTCAATAATTAAGTAGCATTACTGGAAAATTAAGATTTCTTTTTTTGTTTTCTATCTTTGATTTTACTAATTTTTCTTGAAAAACCTGCGTTGTATTAAGAAGTTCCTGAGATTACTTTAGCTATTATCTCTACATATGAAATAAACATCTTCAGTACCCGCAGAAGCCATTTTCAGACTTCCATAAAATTTGTTAGGCACTTCAAATAGTGCAGTCAGAACAGGACCAGAGCTTTAGCAAAAAAAAGTCAAAATTGTAGTTGGTGGTATGAACTGACTAAATTTGCACCAGTACATTACTCTTAAATTCCTACTATAGTTGATATGTTATTGCAACTTTAGTAAAGAAACATCTCAACACATTTTTTTAAATTAATTTTCCTTAGAGAAGATGTATCAAAAGGGGAAGAATCTCTTTGTCTGTGCTGACTCTCACCTCCAAATGCCAGTTAATCCTGAGTGCCTGTTGTATGAGAGGAAGAGTGGTCTAGCGGCTGGGCAGCTCGCCTGCCATCAGCAGAACTGCTTCAATACATGTGGTGTTTAGCAAGTTTTTGGTCTTGGGCATGTGCTGGGGAATTAAACACCTTCAAACAGAGCAGAAACCATGGTCCCCTTCTTGAGAATCTGTATGGAAAAAGGATGCAGCCTACACCAACTAAAGTGTGAATTTTATCCCAATCCCAAAATTTTTGGCTTCCTCTTAAGAGAAGTCCCCAAAGCCAGACTGGTACAGCCTTGGCACTGCACTCTTCCAGAGTGCAGTATGTTCCTGTTGTGACATAAGGTTGGAGAGGGCCTGGCAAACTCCAGCACGAAGCACATATGCAGTGCCAGATCCCTGCATGGGCACTGCCCCTTTGAATCAGAGCACGTCCCACACCTGATTGGTGCACCACAACTGGCTTGGAATGGCTTGGGTAACTTCACACCCTTGGTTTGCTTTATCTGATTGGTCCATGGGTGTTCTGGCTTCAAGTCTGACTTTGGCTAAACAGCTGTACTCTGGTACACCATTTGGCTAGCTCAGGCACAGCTATTTAGACACAAACACAATGGAAGTAACCATCTGGTGAGTATTCGGCGAAGAGTGTGAGTGGTAGTGGCTCAGCCAGAGTGTGATTGATGAGCAGGGTTGTAAAGGGATGGAGGTGACTGCTCCCAAAATTGGAACAATGGCAAAAGGAATGGTTCCAATTGCTAAACATGTAAGTAGATGTGTGCACAGAGCAAGCCTACCTGCACCAGCAGGATGGCATGGCCATGACCCAGAACTCTCTTACACTTTGTAACACTATCCGAACTCAAGACTAATCTTGGTTCAGACTGTTGTGAAGGAAGAAAACCTTAAAAGATCACCCATCAGGGCTTTCACAAAACCTTTTGCTCAGATATTGCTTGTAGGTTAAGCCTTTTGCCTCTGGTTCTTACCTGAGCAACACTACAGCTATATGCCTGCATGGCCATGTATCCCTCTGACTGGCACCTAACTTCTGCTTTTGACTTTGAACCTGTCTCTTCACTATGGATTTGCCTGGTGAACACTCAAGCTTCGGCTGATCATGGTTACTGAGCTCAGTTCCTAACCTTGACTTAACTACAGACTTGCCTCATTGTTATGGACTTGTCTGGTGACCCAGACTCTTTGTTGAAGCTGGTTGTCATCACTAGACCCTCTCTGCTTGCCTTGCTTGGGTTCTATGGGATGGGGCCCTTTCTGAAGAGGACACCGTCCCTACTTGTCTTGTTTACTCCTTGTTCCCAGTTCACCTTCCCTTATGGAGCAATGCCTTTGCAAAGACACTGCCTGACAAGCATGATTTTTGAAGTACACAGTCACCAGTCCTCACAATAAACAGGACAGGAAGAAGGGAAAAGAAATTAACAGAACAAAGCTTCCTTTTTTTGTCCAAAATTATGAACAAGATGATGCTGTTTAATTCTCTGCATGTCTACTGCAGGATGAATGTCCACTATAGAGCACAACAAGATTTAGAAACTACATCCACAAGCCAAATAGCAAGTTATTTTCCTATTCAAGGTTTCCTGAAAAGTATAGAGTATCTATGCATTGCAATGGCAATATGTAAGCAAAACTGATATCTAAAAAGGGTTGGTTACAGGATCCACGAAAGCATGTTTTACACCTAGTGGTAATATTTCATCACAATTGCTGACTAGCCCCTATGTTGCAAATCAGACAGCTATGCCTGCAAGAGCTGGATCTGAGTTAAACTGGCATTTGCAAGCATCTTCATGAAAAATTTTTCAGCAATCTGATAATTTTAAAACTTCTATAAGGAGAAGGCAAGAACATGGTGCCAGTTAGCAAGTGAGTACAATAAATTTTTTAGGGTAATTTTCAAACATTTGACATGATTGTATATGACAGGAGCGGAAGATGCCATGTGAGGCCTAATCAGCTGACCAGGGGGTGGAGTTGAGGTCATTGGTAGGAGATTTAAACTGCTCCAGGGAGCACAAGGGACCCAGAGTGGGCAAACAGGGGTGTGGCATGGCATTGAGGTTGTGGTATGGCAGTTCGCACAGGCAGGGCACAGCCACTCTCCCAGCTCTCTCTGGTGGGTTGTGAGGTAGGTGTGTGGATGTGGTTTGTTTTTGTTTGGTTGGTTTTGTTTGGTTTGGGTTTTTTTTGTTTGTTTTGTTATTTTCTGCAAGTCAACTCGACCCAGCAACGGTTTCCGAATGAGCGAAAGCAGTTGCTGCTGCTATCAGGAGCAGTGTGCTAACCCAGACAGAACCCCCGAGGAAGGATGCAGCTGTTCAGGTCTCTGGCTGCACAGAATGTCTGAGGTGTCAGTACCACAGGACAGTGTGAGAGACGCCTGTCTACGATTCGAGCAGGTGAATGATTTGCTGTGCCTGGTGGCAGAGCTCAAGGAAGAAGTGGAGAGGCTAAGAAGTATTAGGGAGAGTGAAAGAGAAATAGACTGGTGGGATCATACCCTTTTGACCCCAAAAGAAGTCCAGCAGGAGATGGTGAAGCCCTACCCCTCCTGCCATCAGGCAGATGGAGCAAACCAAGTAGGTGGGGAGGAATGGAACCAGGTCCCTGATCGAAGAGGTAAAGGAATCTCCTCCTGACCCCCATCACTTGCCACGGTGCCCTTAAAGAACAGGTATGAGGGCCTGGACCCAGAGAGCCAGGTAGAGGGCAGTCAAGAAGAGGATCTGTCTGGAGGGTCTCCCAGATGCACCCCACCAGACGGATTACAACCACAGCTACAAAGAAAAAAAGAAGGGTAGTTGTAATAGGCAACTCCCTTCGGAGAGGAACTCAACCAGACCCATCCCACAGGGAAGTCTGCTGCCTTCCCTGGGCCATGGTGAGGGACATTAGTAGGTGACTTCCTGAGCTAATCCAGCCCTCTGTCCAGGCTGGTGGTCCAGGCTGGCAGTGATGACATTAATGACAGAGGTGCCAGGGTAATTAAAAAGGACTTCAAGCAAAAGGCGCGGCAGGGAAAACCTCCATTCTTTTTTGGACATGGGGGGGAACATAGTCACCAAAGATGAGGTAAAGGCTGAGGTACTTAACACCTTCTTTACCTCAGTTTTCAACAGTAAGACAGGTTGTTCTCAGAACAACTGTCCTCTGGAGCGGTAGACAGAGACAGAAAGCCAAATAGCCCCCCTGTAATCCAGGAGGAAACAGTTAAGAGAGCTGCTGAGCCACTTGGGTCCTCACAAGTCTATGGGACCAGATGGGATCCATCCTAGGGCGATGAGGGAGCTGGCAGAAGAGCTCGCCAAGCCGCTCTCCATTATTTACCAACAGTCCTGGCTCACTAGGGAGGTCCCAGATGATTGGAAGTTGGTCAATGTCATGCCGATCCACAAAAAGGGCTGGAAGAAGGGCTCAGAAAACTACAGGCCTGTCAGCCTGGAGGTTATGGAGCAGATCATCTTAAGTGCAATCAAACAGCACCTACAGGATGGACATAGGATCAGACCCAGCCAGTACAGGTTTAGGATGGGAGGTCCTGTCTGACCAACCTGATCTTTTAAGATCAGGTGACCCACCTGGTAGATGAGGGGAAGGCTGTGGATGTGTCTACCTGGACTTCAGCAAAGCCTTCGATACTGTCTCCCACAGCACACTCCTGAAAAAGCTGCAGCCCATGGCTTGGACAGGGGCACTCTGTGCTGGGTTAGGAACTGGCTGGAGGGCCGGGCCCAGAGAGTGCTGGTGAACGGGGCTGCATCCAGTTGGCAGCTGGTGTCCCCCAGGGATTAGTGTTGGGCCCAGTTCTGTTTAATATCTTTACTGATGATCTGGATGAGATGATTGAATGTACCACTAGTAAATTTGCAGGTGATACTAAGTTGGGGGGAGTGTTGATCTGCTGGAAGGCAGGAGGGCTCTGCAGAGGGACCTGGACAAGCTGGAGAGATGGGGTGATTCCAACAGGATGAGATTCAACAAGGCCAAGTGCTGGGTCCTGCACTTTGGCCACAACAACCCCATGCAGCACTACAGGCTGGGCACAGAGTGGTTGGAGAGCAGCCAGACAGAGAGGGACCTGGGAGTTTGGATTGACAGGAAGCTGAACATGAGCCAGCAGTGTGCCCAGGTGGCCAAGAAGGCCAATGGCATCCTGGCCTGGATCAGGAACAGTGTGGTCCAGCAGGACCAGGGAAGTGATTCTTCCCCTGTACTCAGCACTGCTGAGGCCACACCTGGAGTGCTGTATCCAGTTCTGGGCCCCTCATTTCAGGAAGGATATTGAGGTGCTGGAGCAGGTCCAGAGAAGAGCAATGAGGCTGGTGAAGGGACTTGAGCACAAGTCCTATGAGGAGAGGCTGAGGGAGCTGGGATTGTTTATCCTGGAGAAGAGGAGGCTCAGGGAAGACCTCATCACTCTCTACAACTCCTTGAAAGGAGGCTGTAGCCAGGTGGGCATCAGTCTCTTGTCCCAGGCAGCCAGCAGTAGGACAAGAGGGCACAGTCTTCAGCTGTGCCAGGGGAAGTTTAGGTTGGATATTAGGATGGAATTTCTTAGAGAGAGAGTAATGAGACATTGGAATGGGCTGCCCAGGGAGGTGGGGGATTCACTGTCCCTGGAGGTTTTTAAGATGAGACTGGATGTGGCACTTAGTGCCATGGTCTAGTAACCACGGCGGTGTTGGATCAAGGGTTGGACTTGATGACCTCAGAGGTCTTTTCCAACCCAGTTGATTCTATGATTCTATGATTTTCAAAGGTTACCTGACAATGTTCATGCAATCAAATTCAAAATCAAAGTCCCAAAATAGGCCTTAGCCTAGGAAGGAGGCAGAGAATACAGCTCAATTACTTAGCAGTGCCAGAAAAATGAGAAATGGCATACTGAAAGAAGAAAAAGATAATTAATTCTGCTGCACTGGCTCAGAAGGAGTTGTTAGTAAGCTGTTCAGAACAGTTTAACATCCACCTAGCAAACTTATGCAAAACTGAAATCTTAAAATCACAACATGCAAGATCCTCCTGTCCTCTCCTCCTTTTGCCTTCTCTCTGCCACCACACTCCTGGAATAATGGATCATTACGTATATTCAGTCTGCTTCTCCTGATAGATTTAGTATCAGCAATATTTACTTTGTTATCTCCTTCAAACTGATCTAAACTAAAGAGATAAAAAGTATTTTTATCTTGGAAGGGCAGTGTCCACACAGGCAATTATACCAACACAGCCATTATGACATAAATGAAGTGCATCAGCTCAGGAATTCCCCCATCGCCTTTTTTATCTCATCTCTACAGTACGTAGTAGCAAAAATACATATACACAATGATCCAAAACAAAAACCAAAAAAGACAAAAACAGGTGACAAAGGAAATCTGTAGAACATCTCACCAAGTGCACTGCATGCACATTTCATTACTATTGATTAATAGGAGACATGGCAATTACAATCCAGTAGTTATCAAAAAGTAATTAGGTGCTAAACTTGTTTAAGCCACAATTCCAAGTGCACTGGTATTCTCCTGCTACGTAAGACACATGCTTAGAGGAAAAAACTGCAGTGCTAAATCTAGAGGAAAACAACAAAAATTTTTGTATTTTCTATCAAATGATACAGAAGTTTTCTCCTTTTTCCCCTCCATTGCAGCTGTCTCAGGAATAATTTGTTAGACAAGAACTTTGGAAAAACTTGAACTCAACTAAAATCTAATGACAATGTGTTTTCGATATACAGACCAAAAGTTATTTCTGATCAGAATACACCATTTATGGTGAGTAGCAATGCAATGTGATCCAATGGATCTGAAAATAAAATATGGCTATTTTGTTCAAAACACACATAATGGTGTGTATGATGTCTATAATGCATCATGTGTTTATGAGGTATGCACGATGAAGGACACTTCATTCCTGCTGTAGATATGTCAGTCAGGAGGATGTTTCTCACCTTACTGAGAATCAAAAATACCTTCAGTGATACTAATTGGAAGCAGTAGTGCTAGATGATCTGACATGAACGATTTGTTTTACAAGGATACTTGCAGGCTAGTTAACTTATCCATGCAACCACTCTCCCATCATAAAAATAGATCTTTTTAAGCTCATGAAAGCAAGGAAAATATTTAAGATACATACAATGCATTTGTATATATCTTAAATGTGATGTGAAATGATGTACATATTAGTGACAGTAGCCCACTGCACTTATAGAAAATGCAATGATACATAAAAGTAATTCTTAGGTGAAAAAATTATTATGTGTAGACAAAGTAGTAGCTGTACTGTACCATAATCAGTTCCAAATTCAGTTGTAAGAAGGGAAAAAGTAGACAACTGAGATATAACATATACTGACATGGTATGACAGTCAACAGACTTCTTTTTTTAATTTCAAAATGTATTGTCCTTTTCCTACACCTCTCTATTAGTTCATTTCCTACTGTCATGCATAAAAGAAGCAAGAATAACAATTCTCAATACTCACAGAGGTTAATGCTTCTACATTGGCACCAGTAACACAAAGGAACCGGACAACATCAAGAATGCCATTGTTTGCTGACAGATGTAAAGGTGTTCTTCCATACTAACATGGGGAAACAAGTGTCATTACATTAGCTAAAGAACTTCACTTCAAATTTTATTACTAATAATCAAACATATTATACAATTATACATCCTGATACAAAGCAAAGGTCTTGCAAAGCTGCAAGAAAAAGTACTTTTGATTACAGCTTAAGGACAGCTACCTAAAGTGCAATTAAAAACAAAGGATACAATGACTACTTAAAAAATGGGAAACAACTTTATAGTAAAATCCCTCACAACCGTGGAGGAATCCTTTAGAGTTTTTTTGGCTATATTTGAGAATGTCTTTCTAATTCCAGAAAATTTAATTGCATTTTTCTTAATTAAATATGAACCACTTAAACAACACTAATTGCTTAACCTTTAAAACCCTAAGTTCTGTTTCAATCTAAGTATTACTGAAGATTATACATCTGCAGTCTCTCCCTTCCATCCAAAGGAATAAAAAGAATGAATGAAAGAAGGTAGCCTGAAAGGTTATGGGTTTTTTGGTGACAGAGTGCTGTAAAGTATTGCTTCACCAAGTTTTTTCTTTTTTCATTAATTTCTTCACTAAAAACATGTCCTCACAGCACCCACTTCTGGTTTTAACTTTTTTCATTTGACAGCTGATGATTTTAATTATTGAAACCAAAAGTGACTGCACTGGACAATCCTCAAGTCAAAAGCCTTATTACTCTTTTTAGCTGGCTAATAAACTGCCAGTGCTTTGGAAATAAATAGAAGTGTTAACTAGCAAAGTGTAATTGCCAGAATATGTACTTTTCCAGAAAAAAAAATCACAAAGAAGCTACAATACCCAAATCAAACAAATTGTAGATAGCAATATAAAGATTCCTATAAGTAACTTTTAAACTTTGAAGCATACATAAAATTTAAATAGGGCAGAGAAAGACATTCAGACCTAAATATCAAGCCCTAAGCACAACAGCCCGTCAGCAGAGTTCAGTGGCTGACCTTGACCTATTCAAACTAAAGTTTCCTGATACAGCTTACTTTTCTCTTAAAGATCTCTAGAAGAAAAGCCACAATGTCAAACCTGTAAAGCATCACATTTAGTTAATCCCATACACTGCAGTAGGAGCACAAGAAAAGCAGCAAACAAGGCACTAGTGTCCCAAAGTTAAGGGGCAGGTAATTAAACATTCTTTTTGGGAAGCACTTACAACAATTATGGATTGCTTGCATTTCTAGCTGGCAGTCAGCCACCAATAATCACTGCAATCAATATTTTTAGACTTCCAGCATTTAGCAGATTTTTCAGAGAAATGTACCAGTCTTCAATTCTGTGTATAAATAACTGTTACATATGAAATCAAGGACAGCAGCAAAGCATTTCATCATCTCTTCTTCAGCACCTAGATGCAATCTGCATAAAGCAAAGTTATATGGCTAGGGAAGAAGGTTGGCATATCTTTCAACATTAAGAGTTGAGTGGCAAAATATACTGTGATAATTCACCTGGGTTCTTTCTTCATGGATCTTTAATGATTTATTCAACTGAAACATCTTAGGTAAATTTGTGAGGCAAGTAATTTAATGCTTTGCATTTGGCCATTTTAAGAGACAGAAAAATCAAAGGAAAGAACTTTTCATATTAGAGAACTTTAAAAGGTCATCTAATGCAATAGATAAGCTATTAAACAATGTAGTACAGCACTCATATTCCATTTGCCTACCTTATTAGTGACATCCAAACTACAGTTTGCTTCACAGAGTGCCATCACGATAGGCACGTTCCCATCTTTGCAGGCCACATGCAAGGGAGTGTTGCCATGTCTGTCCTGGAAATCTACAAAACATCCTCGACTGATGAGAGTTTTAACTACTTCTGTTTGACATCTTCTCACAGCAAGATGCAGGGCTATATGACCATCCTGAAATCACAAGACAGCTTGTAAGTGAAATCTAATAATGCTAAAAATCAAAGTAATTTAGCAAAGTGCTAATCAATCTCATGTAACTGGATGCATCACCTTGCCTCAAGAAATACAATGGTTTTTAATTTGAAGGTGAAGGCAGAGAAATGTACAGTATCTGTCGGAACAAATAAACCATGGGATAAAAGCATATTTCTATTAAGCCACTGGGCTTTGCAGTGGAATGGATGAAATACACATTCTCTACTAACAGCTTTCCTAGGAGATAGTGACCAACTGTAACAACCAGATGAATATTGTAAATTCTATTGAAACTCCAGTGTTTACTGATAGAAGTTAGTGATGCCAGTCATGCAATCTGCTCAGTGATCAGTAATTTTAGAGACAGACAACTGTGTAACAGCTTAAAGAGACAATGTAACTGGAAAAAACAATTTAATTGCTTTAGGAGCAAAAAGTTTTTTCTGAACTCACTTTAATAACTATTTAGTTAATGTTAGCAATAAAGGTAGCTAAAAGGACAACCATACCAAAACTATAAGCAATGAAATTCCAAATTTATTTGTTGGGATTACACCATGAAAGACAAATACTTATTCTGAATCAAATGTAATCATATTTTTAAATAGTTCTTATTGGAAATAAGCATGATTTGTCCAATCCATAGGAATCAAAGGCAACAAGCATATCCAGCTCTTTTAGGTTGATAGTTTGTTGCCAATTACAGAACCCAATGTTCCTACCATTTTTCAGAGAGTGTTACTCATGAAGTGGTAACTGATAAGGAGCTAATGAATTAGTGTAGTGGGTTGGGCCTGGCTGGATACCAGGTCCCACTGAAGCCACTCTCTCACTCTCCCTCTGCAACTGGATAGAGGAGAGAGAAAAGAAAAAACAGCTGAGGATTCATGAGTTGAGGTAACAGCTGGGAGAGGTCACTTACTGATTACCTTCATGGGCAAAACAGACTCAAAGTGGGGATATTATTTAAATTTATTGCTCTCAAGGGCCAAAGAGTGAGAAATAAAACAGCCTTAAAAACACCCTCCCCCCACCCCTCCTTTCTTCCATGTTCTCCCTCCTCCCCCCCAGCAGTGTAGGGGGATGAGGAATGGGGGTTATGGTCAGTTGTTTTTTCTGCTGCTGCTCAGAGAGAGGAGTCCTTCCCCTGCTCCTGTGGGGTCCCTTCACAGGACACAGTCCTTGATGGACCTCTCCAATGTGAGTCCATCCCATGGGCAACAGTTCTTCCCAAACTGCTGTCCTGTGGGTCACTTCTCCATGGGGTGCAGTCCTTCATGAATGAGCTGCTCCACTGTGGGTCCCCCACAGGGGTCACAAGTCCTACCCGGAAAAAACCTGGTCCAGCATGGGCTTTCCTCTCCACGGGCTGCAGGTCTCCAGCAGAATTCTGCTCCATCTTGGGCCTCCCACAGGATCACAGCTTCTTTCATGTATCCACTTGCTCCAGCATGGGCTCCTCCATGGGCTGCAGGTGGGTCTCTCCACCCCAATGGTCCTCCATGGGCTGCAGTGGCACAGCTGCTCCACCATGCTCTGCACCACGGGCTGCAGGGGCCTCAGCTCTGGTGCCTGGAGCACCTCCTGCCCCTCCTTCTGCACTGACCTTGGTGTCCACCTTGTTGTTCACATGTTCTCACTCTGCTCTTCCCTGGCTGGAATTCTTTCTGCTCAACAACCTTCTGTTCTTAAATATGTTATCACAGAGGCGTTACTATTACTCCTGATTGGCTCGGCCTTGGCCAGCAGCAGGAAGCCCATCCTGGAGCCAGCTGGCATTGGCTCCACAGGACAGGGGAAGCTTTTAGCAGCACTCCTGTAGCCTCTCCACTACCAAAACCCAGCTACAGGAACCCACTACAATCTGCAAAAACCCAAGTACAGAAAAATTATCAGTGGACAACCTTAAAGACTATTGCAGCCATCAACAGTCTCTGTGTGAACTGCTAAGAAAGTTCGCATCACAGAAACAGTGCTGACTGGCAGCACTCGAAGCAATTCCAAGATATGTCTCTGTGACACTTGTGACCTCTTAACGTAACTAACCTTGTCTGTAGCATGAAGGTCAGCCCTGTGTTCTGCCAAGCATTCCACAATATCATGGTAACCCCTAGCAGAGGCTGTCAAGAGTGCAGTCTCCCCTTCTTTGTTTTTAATGTTCACATTGCAACCTGCTTCACAGAGTGCTTTGGCAACAGAATAGTAGCCGTGCCAAGCAGCACAATGCAGTGGGGTTTCTTCTTCCTGCCAACATGGAAAATTAAAAAAAAACCAGAGCTGAACCAAATATGAGGGAGAACAATTCCCAGCTTTAAAATGCAGAAAGATGACATAAAAAAAAGACAGTCTGCTAAGTAAGCCCTATAAAAAGATCTTGTAATTTCTAATGCTGACATTCTCAAAGCAAGAATAACTTCAGCTGACATACCAAGTGATTATGATACCTTCCACGTCAGCGAACCTACTTTAAATGTATCCATGCTCCTGAAGCTAACTGTCTTGGTTTCTCACTTGAAAACAGATCCTAATTCACAAGCAGCTTCTACATCCTGTGTGTTGAGAGACTAATCCAGTGTTTAAAACAGATGGATCACTAAGGAGATGCAAATCCCACTAGACTTGCAGTTTGAGGCAGATCACCCTGCTTACCGGAGTTTTTGCTCGAACCCAGGAAACTTCAAAACATTCACCTTCAATCTCATTGTACATCAGAACAGCTAGGTGGAACACCATTAAGAAACTCAAATGCTTCACAAAAATTTGCTAAAAGTAGCCCACTGAAAAGCAGGGAGGACTAAAACCCACCAAAGAAGTAACTGGATCAAATTCTAAGAAGTGGGATCTCCTTTCTGTACCTGGCAAATATCAATAAAGAGACAACTGATGTTGATAATAGCAGAGGACTTTGACTGTACTCAAAGTTTCTGTAAAAATCTGAGCATAAAGAAATAGACAAAGAGTATGTCCTGTGATTCTTTTGCCTAGGGCTGCTTGAAAAATATAAAGGTAGTCCTAGTGGATGTAGCACTTGGGAAGGCTTAAAATCTGGGTCACAGTTAAGTTTGGGTCAAATAGATTTTTTTTTTTCTATTAAGCCTCCTCCTTCTTGTTTTTTTGACAACAGTTCAGAGCTTTAAAGAAACTCTCCCAAGCCCTCCACTCATTTTCAAAAATGAGCTTGACACTGCAGAAAAATCCCATGGCAGCTAAAACTAAGCAGAAATCAAGGCGAAAACTAATAAAAATCTTTAGCTGAACTGACAGAGCACACACCACTATCCATTCCTTTGCAGTGCTGAGTTTCTCTATCTTTAAGTTTTCGTTTTTGAGAGAACCTATGTTTCATAACAGCGTCAGGTTCTTGCAGGTTTTTTGCATAGTCTTCATCTATTAAGAGCTATCAAAACCTCCATAATTCTGTTGTTTTTTTTCAAATGCAAACATGCCAGAGGCTACAAGGCAAGACTTAAAGTTTTGACCACTCATACAAAGCCTTATTTGTTGAAAAAACCCAGACAGTGTTCATGACTCACCTTGTCTTGAAAGTTTGGATTGGATCCAATGCTACAGAGAAATTGAACCACATCCACGTGCCCATACCGAGCTGCAACATGGAGAGCGGTCTCCCCAGACTGCAATTACAGAACACGCCAGTGTAATTTCATATGTCACCCCTGGATATACACTGCCTGTACACCATGTACAACCTCAGTGCCTGTGTGCTGCATGGGATACTCCGCCCTTTCTACAACCCAGATGCGCAGCTCTGGTCAGCAAGAGCTTACAAACCAGTTGTACATGATACACCACCACCTGACAAGCAGTTATTTCTTCAGAGGCTTTCTTTTTTCAGAACTTATTTTCCTACGTTATTAGTTCCAAATCACAGTCACAATGGGATTTCTGAGCAATATGAGGAGGAAGCTGTGTGTACAATTGGTGTTGAAACAGATGTCCTATTTCTATTCATACTCTTTCCATATGCACCTCCACCCCCTCCTGCATATTCAAATGTAAGGAACTGGCCTAACACATCTTTGTACATCCTGGTGCATTTTGGTCATTATGCCTAATTATTTACAACACTTTTTTGAAATTATATGAAAAAGAAATGGTATTTTTATTCAGAGAGTAACCTCTTTTGTTGTAGCCCTATCAGGAGTCAAACACCAACTTTCCTAATGTACCTTGCCTTGCACTAGTTTCCTCAACAAAGCAAACTGTTTCACAAGTCTAAATGCTTCTGTACTGGAGCTTTGGCTAGTATAAAAACACTGCTATGGTACAAGACTAACAGCAACTAGTTTCTAGGGCAAATGTTGCTCAAATAACACTGTTGACGACAAGGTAAGTGCTCATCAGCTATAAATTGTTAGGCTTCCTTATACTCAACTTAATAACAGTCAAATTTACTTGTCAGACAAAAGTGATTTTCAATCAAAAGGAATGAAAAACAGAATCACGATTTCACCCTGAGTTCCAATAAGAAATCTAGTCTTCAAGTGAAAATTAATTTAGATTTGTACTTCCCCACCTACCCACCATGTACTCACCATATTTAACATGCACGCTTGGTTAACATTTGTCAGGAAAATAATCAGTACATCCAGCTCCTGTAAAGCTCTGTTATCACAGCCCTCTGTGTCAGCTCAGAAAACCACACTCAAAAAGCCAGTCAAATTCTTGGAATTATGGCCCAGTTGAAAATCATTCCAACCCCTCTCTTTGCTAAGATAAAGTTATAGAAAAGGGCTCTCTGCATGAAAAGGGAGCTATTTTCTTACCTTATCCTTAACATCCAAAGGACATTCATTATCATTGAGAAACTTCAGTGTTTCTACATGACCATGTCGAGAAGCCCAATAGATTGCATTAGATCCAGCCTGCCAAAAATATATGATTTCAAAAGTTATTGATGAATTTAGAATCCTAATTCTAGAGGTTCAGCTGAGGTATACATGCACTTAGATGTACACAGATACACTGAAAAGCTATTCAAGCTTATATGAACACATTCACTTCTGAAAAAAATTTCAAATTGATTCAACAACCCCACATACCAACAGTGACAACAAAAACCTCTATGTAAGGATGATTAATAGGATTACTAACTGTTTGCAAGGATAATCCTCTTCTCCCTTGTTAGGGAGTTTTTTAGAACTAACAGTCATGAGATAAAAACCTTTCTTCTGCTTACTTTGCCATCTACTAGATGGAGAAGTAGACAGTTCTTCAAGTTTGCTCTAAATGAAAACCAGGCTGTTAAAGCACATTTGGAAAAAAAAGCTTGTTGCAAAGCATATCCTCCATCAAATATGAGTTTTAGTTGCGATATTCCCCATGGCTAAAGTGTGTACTTATCATTTCATACTAAATAAAGTTTACACTTGTGTTTTAGGGCAATCACTAATTCGAACTAATTGAGGCAGTTTTGTAAGCATGAACTACACTTTAAGACTAGTATTCTTTGAATTACTTCAGCTAATAAAGTTATCAAAATCAGAGGATATGCACTCATAACAAATGACATTACTGAAGATTTGTCTTTAAGTTTTTGCTGTGGAAGACAGAAAACAGGATCTACAGCTGATCTACAGTCTGAACTACTTGTCTCCTGCTAACTGTACTGAAAACCTTATAAAGAACAGTTGACAAAGCAGAACTCCAACCTTATCTTGAACATCAATACGAGATCCACGCTTTAAAAGCAACTGAAGCATCTGAATGTTTCCACAGCCGGCAGCAATCAGTAGTGGAGGTGTTCCATGCTAACAACAAAATACAAGCAAGAATGATATAACTAACTTTTGAAGGATTAAGGAAAGAGTGGAAGAGAAGGCAGGCATTGAATGTTATCTCTGGATTTCCACTTTCAAATTACGTCTTTGGGAAATACTGTATGAAAATAATTTATTCCTTTATTAAAAAAAATATTGCACAGCAATTTTCCATATTTTTGAGATGAATTCACACTAAATGATGTACCACACACTAAATGTATGCTTTTCAAATTAGGAATATTAATGTTAAGCTCTCATTAGACTAGTTCAGCAAGAACATTTCCCTTTGCAATTTCTTTGTAGCTACTACACCACCTCAAAGCCACCAGCAACATCTAGGAAAGTTAAATGGGACTGCACCATTAAAATAAAAACCACAGTGATTTCTTAAATGGTTCAAGACCTCAACACAGTAAAATAACAGACATTTTACTTTTATATTGCTCTTCATGAATATTTCTCAAAGTACTTTGTAACGAAGGTCAGTGTAACCATTCAAAAAAAGTGAAAATTAGGGCAGAGATGATTTATCCAAGGTTCAACAGCAGAACAAGCACGTGAAATTTGGTCTCTTGGCCTCAGCTCCAAGAGTCCCATTACTGCAGCAGCAGCGCACTGAAATACCACAGTGGGCAAGCAATTTCTTTACTGAAAATGAACACTACCATCTAACATTAGGTTCACTTAACCTTTTTTTGCAGTTTGGAACTTCTGTTTCTAGCAACACTTTGCAAAATCAGTTTTGGCAGTCTGGTTATTCCTATATATTCTGCCATCTTCATCTGCTACAAGAAACAACAACTGCAAAAAAAAGCAAAGCTGATATCTGATTTACTACAGTTCTTGACAACAGACTTGAGTAAAACCTTTCAAAGGCCTAGGCAAAAAATTCTATTTTGGGCTCCATTTTAATGTAGCTTAAGAAGATTGAACACAAAACACAATAAAATTTCTCCTAAAAAAAAGGCAGAATTATTTCCCATCCCCTTGTCTTTTCAGTTCAGGTGTTACATTTCTATTTTACAACCACGTTGCTCTATCCAACAGGGTTATAGCTAGTCCCCCACGCACCTCAACACAGACCCACACTACCTTGTTGGGTTGATTGACATCGTAATTTGTCAGAGATCCCAGAAGGTGCTGCAATCCAGGTACATTGTCATCATTGATGGCATGAATAATAGCTTTCATCACAAAAGAATCTTCTTCATCCTTGCAATTAAATGAGAAAGAAGAAAAATTTTTAGCTTCAAGAAAAAAATCTCTACCTCAACAGTTGCCAAGACGTCTAAAAAAATTAAAACCTAAAATTTTCAAAGTATTTTTTTATAAAAGAGTGCTTCAGCTGCAAGCTGTAATCCTTCATGAAACATATGGCTAACGTGTATGTATGTTATTCGAAAACCCACACCAAAAACCCCCACACTTTTTCTAGTACAATTTGCTTCCCTCTTCTTCACATAAATCCCCATTACTCACGGAGATTCCAAATAGGTTCTTTTATTAGGTGTATTCTTTTTTTCCTCCTAGGACTTTCAATAGATAGAATACTTGCGTGACAGGAAACTAATTCAATGCATATACGTGAACACTCAAAAAACCAAGAGGTACACAAATACCAACTGAAGTATCAGGTTTTGTGCCATCCACGAATACGACACAAGAGAGGTACTCTGGACCAAACTTTCATCTATTCAAATGGATCAGTTAAAAATCTAGAATGTAGATACCTCTGCAGGTATAACTTTATTTTTCTCCTATACACTAAAAGAACTAAAATTCACAGAGCCCATTATTTGGTTTGGTCTTACCTCCTCTCTCCTGAGGTTTCAGATTTTTTTAGGACACTTAACATTAGGCTACAATCCTTTCTGCTGGAACACAGGAGTGAAATGCTGATCCAGTGTTAAAAGACATACAGATAGCTGAGGTGGGGGAGAGGGTAGGGAAGGGAGGGCAAGAAGATAGAATAAAGAGCACAGAAGCAGAAAGAGAAGGAAAAGTGGACACATGAACACCAAGTTGCACGGAAGGGGCATGGGGAAGATAATATGCATAAAAAGGGCTCTGCAGAATTTTTGAAGTTTGATCCTGTCAATGCACAGAAAAGATGATATTACCCAGATCTAAACATATTGACACACATTCTTTTCTGATTACAGGAAATTTATGAAGTGTGTATTAGAACTTGTGAAGTAAGCTAAAAAGAATGCTTTTGGATTTACAAGCATTTGCAATTGCAAAACATACAGCAGTTGCTCTTAACTACTCAACACTAGTAGTCACATATAATCCCAGAAACTGAATACTGGCCAACTTTAAAATTTCCTCCTTAAATAACTGCTTGTTGTGATACTGCTGTCTACCAATCACTGGATTCAAGAGGGACTCGATGATTTTGAGTATTCAGTTAAAAAAAGAAAAAAGAAAAATAAGGAATATTATTTTACTGTACACAATGAGTACAGTAAAATTCAAATGCCACTTTTTCACATTACAGTTGCTACAGTACAAAAAATCCTCCTGAATCAAATTTCAAAACCAAGACAGATGAATTTCTGACACTAGTTATCAGTCTCAGCATGGTAATTAATAAGGTAAATTTCAAGGTTTGTGCCATGCAGAAAATCATACTATGGATAAATGACCTCTGTAGCCTTAAAACCGATTTCTTCCTACATATGAAATTAATTAATTGTGTACATTTTCAATAGCCCAATATTTCTATTAATTGGAAACTTGTAAATTTCATCTGCAGTAAAACATTCTAAACATTTAAGAACACACTTACCAGAGTATCATCACTTCTAGCAACACTCATGTTACTTCTGGACAAAAAAGATCTCGATAATCTTTGGCACAAGGATATTAAGCGCACTGATTGCTTTGTAAAAACAATAAGAAAAAAGCCATATGTAAAAAAATTGAATCAGATACTTGTGATAAGATGCTATTGCAGACATTTTAAAGGACTTAGCAAAACAAACTGAAGTTTGACTTTAATGCCCCCATCTGCTTTGTATATTGCATTTGAAACTTCAACTTCTTTTGGCATTTATAATCCAAACAGAAGCACAAAACAAACAATCCACACACAAGCATTTGTATGCAGATCATTTACAAAGAAGTCTTCTCTCATACCACCATGCTCAAACAGTTAATTTATTCCAAATGACAGAGGAATGTGCTTCCTCTTTCTTCTTCTCCACTCTTACATGCACTGATGTTTCCCTGGAGCAGGCAATGCTACTGCATTTGTATGTGCAACATGTTGATGCATTATTGAATGACTTACTTTCCATTTTCGTCGTGCTGCAAACTTTTTGAACTTCTCCATATTCACTGCAGAAGCTTTTCTGCTAAGTGCTTGCTGGGTGTCTTTAGGCTACAAGCAAAAGAAAAAAGCTATTACAAAATATCCCATAATTTCTGTATGTAAGACTCTGTCCTTCAGTGATGGTTTCCACTCATAGTATAATAGTATCCTAATCATACTATAATAATAAAGTAATTGTAAGCACATAATTTTAACATCCACGGTATAACGTGGCATACAGATGGAATTTTCTGAGAAAATACCCTAAAGGAAACCCAGACCTAAGAATATTCTATGCAATACAAAACACAAACGTGTTTTTTTCATTTTAAATACAACAAAAAACCACTCATCAGAACATTCAGCTTTGTCCTTCACTTCCCTCTCTGATGGAGGCATTTGATTTCTAAGATAAATCTTGTCTTCTGGGCAGGTTTCCCGGCTGATTTAAAATGCAGTCAAACTTTGTTACAGTCTGGATGCTGCTGAACACCCCCCTACCCAGTAAAAAAAAAAAACAAAACAAAACAACACCACATCACACCTACCAATGCAGCAAGCTCTAAGGCTGCATCCTTTAAACTTTCTCATGGCTAATACTAACAACTAGTATTGATCAGTGGAGCATATGAAATTTTCAATTTTATGACCCCATATTTGACGTCATTTTTACGGAGAAATCATGGGTTGGGATGGACCTTAAAGATCATCTAGTTTTAACCGCCATGGAAATATAGGTAAAGATAGTGATGGGAAAGGGGAAAAGAGGATAAGACCAGTGGGGTGTGAGTAGAATGCCTGGAAAGTTAAGATATAAAGCAAAGTAACAGGGTACAAAACAACCTGTCTCTTTGCAGCAGTGTAGGCCTTAGTCCCTGAGAGACAAACCTGGACAATTCCTGCTGCAGTGGTTTAAAATATCATTTCAACACGTTCAACACATTTCAACTATTTAAGATTACCTAAGCAAAAATTCAGCAGAGTGTACTGTTTGGCATACTGATGCAGAAATGTCTGCTCTAGGATGTTGTACTGTGAACTGGAGTAGCTGTGACACAGATAAATATTCTGCTAACTGGTTCTCTAGGAAGTGGAATAGAGTCAAATACCCACTGTGCATCTCCAAGACCTGGGAAATCAATGGCACTGAAGGGGTTTACTAGTCACAATCAGAGTGGGATATGGAATTAAAAAAATTAACTGCCAGGTATTACTATACGCATCAAAAAGGATGATAGGTGCCATTTTCTCCCTCTCAGCCCAGTAGCACCACAACCGCTTGCTAGAAACCAAATACTGAAGAAGTGGGCCACCAACTGCTTTCTTCAGTCTAAAAGGGAAGGACAAGAGAGAGATTGTTCTTTTTTCCTTAATCTAAATAAGGGGTTTAGAAGATAAAAAATTAGAGGAAATTGGCCTGGATTCAGAGAATGTATCTTTGTCAATGCAATGTCCTCTGAAAGTTAGCTTCTTTGCCTTAGCATGTTTTTAAACTCAGTGGTGGACTACTTCCCTATTGCTAACTTACACAGAGCATATATTAATGAAGCCCACATTCTGCATGTGTTAGATTTCATATAGACAGCTTTCCAAAACAGTAAGTTATATTAAACAATTACGCCAATCTTCCTTGTTAAGGAACTTGAAAAGTGAATGCATAGTATGAAATGACAACAGAGAATGAATTACATGCTAACCTTGATCCAAGGATGCAGCAAACTGTCTTGAATAGTCATTCTCTTCCTTTAAGACAATAAAAGACAGAACTGTTCAGACAGTAAAAAATATATACTGCCTTATGTTCATTAAACTAACATCTCAAAATATCATGTAATTTGAAATACTAGATACAGATGCTGCAAAAGTGCATACACATGTAAAACAACTCACTTTGGATCCTTGACTAGAAGTCTTCGTATGAAATCTTTAGCTAGGGCACTGGTATTACTGAAGAATTCTTCTTCAAATTCATAATTCACAGCAGACACATTTGCTAATGTTTCCTGTTTGGTTTCTCCAAGAAATGGAGATGCACCGCTTAGACTGCAAGAAAGGCAGAACATTTCTCTCATTACATATTGTATCATTGCTGCTTCAACCCTCTGAGAACAAATAACAGCACAAAGTGAACATTTCTATTTTCTGCTTTAAGGCTGCAAATGTGCTTTCAGGAAGATGTGATCTAGCAGGGTAAAAAGCTTTGCTGTAATTTCAAAGAATACCAGTCAAGATAAAGATGTAGGACAGTCACCTACAGATTTGAAGAGTTTCCAATGCTATCTCAAGGCTGATCAACGGCAATTCTTTCAATAATTACACTATAGGTTTTGTTATCATACAACTTGAATCAGAATGTGCAATCAAAATGGCTTGACTTGCACAGAAACCACCAAAAACCCAGATGACAGAAGCAGAATTAAAAAACAACAGCATTTGCAAGAACCACCCATAGATTTTGGTACTTACAGAATATAAGTTATTACACCAATGCTCCTGGATTGAAGGAAAAACAAATAAAAAAAGGATGTGGGAGAGGAGAGAGAAATAGATGAAAAGAGAGAGAGGAGAGAAAAAAAAAGGTTAGAACATAAGAATAACCATAAGAGATTTATTTCAGGTAAGGTCCAATAACTTACCACATATCTGCTTCAAGACCAAGAGGTTCATAATTTACTATTTCAGGAGCTAAAGGAAAAAGCAGGAAGATCAGTACCTAGCCAAAGAACAGATCTAGGTCTGACTCTGAGCCTATCTATGTCACAGGTAATAAGCTAAGATGCTAACAGATGAACACCTTAATGCAAGTCTAACTTGAAACTGAATGCTGCAAATTCCTTATTTAAATTTCAAAATGTCATGAATTACACACAAATTACATAATCTGTAAATCAGTAAACCAAGCTAAGCCACAAATTCTGCTTCAGAGACTGAGAAAAAATAGTTTGAAGAAAAAACAGTTTTCTCACCAACAAACTCTGGTGTTCCGAAGATATTTTTGAATTCATTTCCAAAGTCAATTTTGTGGGCTAAGCCAAAGTCAATAATCTTGATTCGAGGCTTTGGTACATTCCTGTCCAACAACATTATATTTTCAGGCTTTGAGAAGGAGGAAGGGGGAAAGAAAGAGAGATTACACATAGGTATCAGTACTTGTCAGCACTGAACACTTCTCTTTACCTCCTTTAGACCCTCAGAAAAATCCTGTCTTTTCCTATTATGATCTAACTTATGCTAAAAATTAACTACTGTAAAATAGGGCTTCATGTTGATACTGAAGTGCTATGATTTCCACAGAGCCATGACTTTACTTCTTGTACATACCACAGTTGCAGTTTTCATGTGGACTGACCCTAAATGAAACACTACCTTCAGTAAAGACCACAGCCCCTCCCTACAGCCATTCTAGCAGTGTTGGGAGCTTGCAAGAAACAAAGACCTAGTTACCGGGCTAGGTTTATATTAGTCCCCGAAAGAGTTTTCTTTCACACCACATAAGCAATCAGGCAGGTACATCTTATTGCCTTTGGATCTCCCAGGGAAACTTTTGGAGTGGTCTGGCTCAACATACTTTCAAAAAAGGAAAAAGAGCAGGATATCCTGTCTTTTCTACTTTTCTACCTTATTTTGAAATATGGACTTTAGATCACTTTACACCAAAACCAGAACAAAAAAGATAAAATGTCAAGATTATCAGCAACACAGCCTGCTTCTACACTGCATCACTTTAACTACCATACAGAACGAGCTACTAAATCTCCATATCCTGTCATGTCCATAAGATGGTGTGCTCTGAAGAGGTCCTGGAGCTACATCCATTCTGTTCACGTTGTTAAGGACTTCTGAAGTCATTAAGGACAGCTCTTCTTCGTCACTCTTCTTTTGCCTCTCTGTCCCAAACACAGGAGCAGATATGTGCAAATGCAATTTTCTTCATTTCCTCCATGCATTTCTATTGCATACTTTTATTGTTCTGCACATTTTAATTTTTGCTGCCTCTTTTAATTTACAAATTTTTGGTATCCAGTGTAAGGATGATTTGTTTTATTACAAACATCTTGGCAAAATTTCACATTTCACATCGTAAGAAATATATTCCTTACTAGCTTTACAATTCTTTTCTCTTGCTGACTGTCAAACAAAGACCAAATATATTACTGAGGTAATGTAGAGGAAACTGGAAAAGTTGTGCTTACCCTGAAATCCATTCCTTTCCCTACCTCACCCCCAAAACACTGCAAACCCTTTCAGAACTACACTGCAATGTAATATCATGACTCCTTTTCCTCTTACAGATATAACTGCCAATTTCAGCAGACTTCATGGGAAGTTTAGTTCCCTACCTCTGAAAGAGATCTTACGGAGGGAAAGATTCTGAAACATTAAAAAGCAGTAGCTGAGTTTAGATACAAAAAGCTCTGCTTTCATTACCAAAAAGGATGCATTTAAACAGCTTTTCTGAAAACAAACATTAAAGCCCTAAAAGGAAAAAAACAGAAGAGGAAATTATCTGCTGTCTTCTCCGCAAAAATCTTTGTTCTTAACTATGTACATTTTCAATGTAGTGTCTATAAATAATATTCATGTGAACGTGTTCACGTGAACAGCAAACAAAAAACCCCAAAACCATCAGTTAAAAAAGTCATCCTGTTCAGAATGTTTCATCCAAAAAAAAAAAAAAAAATCATAGTTCTCATTTTTATTTCAGGTTTGTTTTCTCAGAATAGTTTAATTTCGTCAGAAGTCACCATTTCCCCTGAAGAATCTTACATTAAAAACAGACAGGAACTATTTACAGTTCAGTAACTTCTTTCCAATGGCTCTGTCTACATAAAAACAAAGCTAGCAAAACAAAGCTAGCCCAAGATCTGCATGATGGCTGATTTGTGGCTAGTATTACAAAGGATTTTAACGGATGTTGCTTACAACTGTTGAAGTTTTTATCAATTCAACACACCTTAAGATCGAAGTGGGCGATTTGCAGAGAGTGGAGATACTGAACGCCATTAAGTATCTGTTTGAGAAATTCTGTGGCTTCTTCCTCCGTGAGAGATTCTTTCTCAGCTAAGAAGTCGAAGAGCTCTCCCCCTGCAACCCTTGGAGAGCAGAAGCAGAGTTATTGACAAGCTTGTTTTAACTAACAGGTTCCTTTTAGCATAGCTGTTCTCAAACCATCCTTGAAAAAGGATCCATATACTTTAAAAGCTGTCAATACCAGAAAAGATGATGAAAATTACTTAATCCAATACCCAAAATAGTTAGTAACTCCCCTTCCTCTCCCTGAAAAGAATACATTAAAAAGAGTTTTATTTTCAGACAAAAAAAGTTTAAAAAACACAAACAAACACGGTTGACAGTATTTAAATTTAAATTAAGTAAACCCCTCCTCTCTGTATGCACATTTAAAAGAATAAAATCAAATGAAGTAAGTATACTCAAAACATACTAATGTAGTGGGACATTACCTAGAAAATAAAACATGAATTAGCTCATATCAGTAAAACATCAGATTTCCACACCCTCATTCAAAAATACAAAATTTAAAGCTTACTTTGAAATAATTACTGGCAGCTGTTCTACTATTCAGTTTCTAAACTCCTCAAAGCATTTAAATCTTTGAAAATAAATTCTATTCTTTCAAAATATATTCTATTCTTTGAAGTAGTGTATACATTCAGTACCTATGCTGTATTACCACAGCTTTTACAAGGAAAAGTCCTTAAGACTATTTCCAGCACATGTTCTAGCTGCACAGACAGAAAGAAAAGAGGTAAGAGAGGGTACAGAAGCACATCTAGATTTTGCATGTGAAAGAGAGACGAACAAACTGAAGATGACCCTCTTCTCAGCTCAGACAAGCAGCTGTTGACTCACTCAACAGCATAAGAGATACTGAAGTGATAGAAAACAGGAAGTACACTTATTCTTAAATAACAGACAATAACCCTGTTTAAGGACATATAAGGAGACGACTTCCCACTGTGGGAAACTGTTTTCCCCATCTATAAAAGCAGAATTATTCCCTAGAAATGTCTTAGAGACTGTAAAGATGGTTATAATACCCCCTATATTTTGCATTGTATTGATATTAAAACAAATTCAGAAAGTGCACCCTAACTGATATTGCTTTTCTCTGAGGAAAAAATTATTTATTCACAATTTAAAGCTCTGATTATGAAACATTATGGCATTCACATGTGACAACAGCTAAACAGCTGGGGCAGATTTCTGGAAATATATTTGACTTCTTTATCATGTCTACTTTTTAAGAGACTTAATCTGCATTATTGTAATGCAAATTGCATAAAAAGTGCATTTTAATGAGTTCTTGGAGCTGTCATTGAACTGCCTAGACAATAATGAGAGTATTGTTTTGGATATTATTTGTGTTGTAGTATTTTCTGCATGAAAGCAATTATTGAAATGAAGTGCCATTAAAATATAAGAATTATAGACTGGAAAGATGAGAGGTCATTTCAATAATTTTTTTCTTGTTGCAGAGACATTAAAATGGAATTCCTAATGATTAAATACAACTTGTTATTTTAGAGAGGCTGGTCAGAAGCATCTTACAAACAGACACGCATATTCTCTCATTCTTTGCTTCTGACTGAAAACAATAAGAAAATATTTTCAGGCTAAGGCCTGTATCTCTGCAGCACTTTGTGATGATGAACACAGCTCTGGGTGGTGACACAGTGCTGGCATTTCTCTTCCTTTCCAATTATTGGACTAAAGGACTTACGCATCATGTGAAACTTCCTTCCACATATTTACAAGTGGATGCTTGCTGCAGTTGCCAGGAGGATGTAAACTGGAGCACAGTTTACAGTTTACTGGAGCTCCCCATGCCACATGGAGCTGGCAGACTCACTGTGGCTACTGCCCCAGCCGCGGGCATCAGCATCTTTATGCACTCAGCATGGTTTGGCACTGAGCTAGACACCACAGTCTGGGAAACCAGCAAAGCTGGATCCTCAGCCGAGGAAAAACCTCGGAAACTGCACCAAAAGACTGTATCCAGATTACTTTTCATGTAGATTGCCCACCCAGTTAAACAGCAAAAGTGCCTAAAACAGCTGATGCCTAAAGCCTTCATCAGCCATCACAGATAAGAGAAGTACTCAGGACAGGCATTTGCAGCAATGCCAACTCGAAGCACCTTGCTGTCCACTCCGCAGTCTCAAACAGACTGTGACAGTGTCACATAGGTATTGACATGTTTTATGGCTGGTCAAGATTGCTCTTACTCCTGTTGGCATTTTAATGTAGTCTGTGAAACTTATTAGTCACCTCTGAACATTAGCGCTGATTACACACATTCCTTTTAGACCCCAAGAGAAAGATATAATTCCCAAGGTTTATATCTTTTCAAGATAGCTAGTAAAAGAAACTTAACTGCATTTATGCAAAATGGAAAGAGCCTCTTCATCTTCAGCTTCTTCTCATCTGCAATTATTCTGATTTGTGCAATTTCATACCCTAAAAGTTTGCACGACATTACAAGTTTGATGTACATGCATTTTTACACTTATCAAAGACATGACATTTGTGAAGTTAATTGCATCAGATCACATATAGCTTTTCTTCAGCACTGCTGAATATTATCCTTTTGTCTTTGCCACAGGTTAGTTGTTATGACATTTCTTTAATGGTTATATCATAAGCCTTATAATAGCATGAAATAAAATGTTATTTGTATTTCATAGGTAATATACCTACTGCTTGCAAATCTTGAAGCTGGGGTCAAGGAAGCTAAAAGGCCTGAAATGTTGTTTCTTGTTGCTGGTTTTTTTTTTCTTTTTTAAACTGGAAGTTCATTAGCAAAAGCAGTAGATTTTTCTGAAATATTGTGTGCTTCTTTTGTTGCCTAAGTACTGCCTCCCTAAGTGACTTGGCAGCCCTTGCTTAATGAGTAGATGAGTGAGGAGGGACTGCCTGTAAGCATTCAAAACTTTGTTCCAGTACCTCTGGTCTGGAACTTTGGTGTGCTCTTTCATGTTACACATCTTGCCCTTAATGTCTCAGTTGAGATTCTATGCAGGCTGACCTCAGAGAGTGGGCCACTGTGAATTCTCCTGCTGGTAACTCCTGCATTGGGGTGGGGGGCAAGTTCAGTAACCCATGTCCTCCCTCTGGGTGCTGCCATTGCTGGCAATTATAGTGCACATCTAGCTCTGCCTGCTGCTTACTTTTACTGGTAGGGACATACGGCATAAGAGAAAAGGGTTTCTATAGCAATGATGACTAAAATGTTAAACCAGCATGCACAAGCAGCTTCACCTGGAAGCTCAGAAAAGCCTGGCTTCCCTGAAAGGTCCCTCTGCTCCAGGTAACCTCCCTTTCTCACCATGTTGGGGCTGCAACCCACATCCCCATGGGAGATCAGTAATGGGTTGTGTTTCTTAGCTTGCTCATCAGGAGACTGCTTATTCCCTACCCTTTTGCTGACTCTGGTAGGTCTGATATTAAGCTGTGCTATCACAGGTATACAGAAAACCATAGTATCACTGCAAGGCAAATACTTCAAGCGAGTCACAGAGTGTTAATACAGGTCCACACTCCATATATGTTATAACTTTAATTTCCAGAATTAATTCATGGAATTACAGTGTTCTCAGATATATCAACAGAGCCTGGTTTTAGAGATTTCCTAATCAGATTATATATCCAGAATAACTAAATGATCTTGACTGGATTTCCAGATATTGCAGATCAAGAAATGGGTTATAAGAATCCAGTAAAGACACTGGCTATGTAAGTTATTGCAGCCTTCACAAACCTCCTAAAATGCTGTTGAATTTTCCAGTCTAGTCCTGTGCCTCAGCCAGGTCAACACAGTCCCATAATATACAAACTCTGCACATTTTATTAACCTATAGTCACCTTCAGAAGAGGAGTCAGAAGCCAAGCAGAGAGTCCCATTCCACCACTGTACCTGTGTATATCCCATCTCACACACAGAAGCAGTGTTAATCTAAAGAAGGTGGTAGAGACAACAGCTCCTTTCATGGATCTTTCTGAATGTCATCTTCTCCCAAGAAGTACACTGTTTCCACCTCCATTACAACGGAGTCTTCTTTCTAAGTTAGCTTTGGGGTTGCAGGTGCACAAACACCTTGCTGAAATCTGACTGAAAGCAGACCAAACCACAAGTTTTCTGAGCCACAGAAACTTGTTCCCAGCCTGCCCTTGGGGCTCTACAGAAGGGCACATGCAGCCAGCATCTTAAAGACTGTTGCCCCAACCACTGGCTGGATAAAGATGGCTTCCTAAAGGGAGCAGAGGCAAGAGGTTCACCAAGCACTGCAGCTTCGTCCTGTAGAGCACTTTGGAGTATCTGTACCTGGTATCCTCTGAAAGCACAGAGCTCCTCACTGTTCAATTTCTCTGTCTGCTGGTAGGAATTACCACATAGTTTCCCAATCTCTTCTTCTATGCCCTAAGGTGACGGACAACAACCTATACTCCTTCAGACTAACACAGAAGCTTGATTACAAGTCAAGTCACAGCTAAATTCCTTTATGGCTGTATCTGTTCACCTTCACGTACTGTTTTCCTTTAAAATGTTACTTTTTTAACGTTTCCTTCTATTTACATTTAAATTAAGTAATAATTTTGCAGTCATAATAGGTTGTTCAAATATCTTGCTCAATAAAATATGAATTTATGCTTTATGACAGTCACATCTTAATCCTAAAGGACGTTACATTATTGACCAAGTTGTAACAGAGAAAGTCATAAGGGCTGAGTAAATCTATTTTCATGTTTGTAACATGACTACCTCTTATATTGTTTTCAAGTAGCAGAGCACATGTTTTTAGAAATATTTTGTATAAACATTTTCACTAAGAGCAAAGCTGGTATGCGTTGTTTCACTTGTACTTCTAGGCAGAAGTGATAGTTTTCCTGAAAAGAGACAAGTAAATGAAAGCTTTTGGTCAACTACATTCTTTTTTATAAAATGCAATAGTGGTAAAAGCATTTCCCAGCCTTCCCAAAAGGAAGGCTGACAGATGTGATTGCAACTCAGATATCTCCCTCTGGGAAAGAAAATACATCACACCTGTGGAAAAAGGATTTCTGGACAGTGCTTTTGCAAGCTGCCAGGTTTTCCTAACTACGAAACAGAACTGATCACCAGATCTCAGAGGAAGTCATTACGGAAACCGGCTCAGGGAACTTAGAAACAATTAACCTTCAAAGTTAGCATGGTCACCTCGTAATGACTCGGTCATATGCTATGATCACATTGCTTTAATGTAATAGCACCTTAATTATAATTAATGATTATCTAAGGATTTCTAATGAATTTAAAAATCCACAAACAAGCCCCAAAACCTAGACCCAAACCCCTTGAAGAAACATTTATCTTGCTTAGATTTCAAAACAACATAAACTAAGTTAAAGAAGAATTCCATCAGTTCTCCCCTCAAGATGTGCTCAGTTTGTGGCAGAGTCACACCAGCTCTAGTGTCTTTCTTTTCAGCCCTGTCAAGCTTTTGTTCTTATCTTTCTACACATCCCCTGTGCATCTGTCTGTGGGCCTGGAATTGGGATTTTGAAATCTAACGGTGGCACAAGATCTACAGATTAGTGTCACAGTTTGCTAATCTGCTGATACATCCCAGAAAGCAGCAAATATTTAATCCCCTTCTCAAATTTCAGTGCAAAGCCACTCGAAAACAACTGTCTTATTTACTTACAGGTAAAATTAACAAAAATCTCAGAGCTATTTCTATCAAAAGACAACTGAAAATTAAAGAAAAACTGTGAAGATTTCAATCTTCTGTGGAAAACAAGCTATTACTGTTTTCCAGAGTGTAAGTGTATCAGGTTAAATTAACACCCCAATAAGATAGAAGAGGAATTCAGAGTTCATCATTATTTGCTTTTATTTACTCTTCAATGAGAAACTCATAATTTTGTCATAATTTTTATACAGGGATCTATGATTGTCTCCTTGCACTGTTCCGTTTTGGCTATTATTATGAAGGTACCAATGAAGTGGAAACACTCTCTGAGACACTGGGATGCACAGGACTAAGTTTTATAGAAAGTTTTTAAATAAAGCATAAATCCCAGTATTTAATGCATAATCACTTGTACGTTAACGTTATTCCTCTCTTTCTGAGCTAATGTTTTCAAAGCTTTCTATTTTTTTTTAATTTTAAAACCAGATACTCATCACTCAGAACCACGCTGCAAGAGCCAATCACCTTGAATTAAGATTTCAAATTCAGAAACGAAGGTATGTTGTTTGCAGAGAAAAATATAAATACCTAACTCCATCCACAGCTTCCAAGTGAAAGGAGTCAGCTATTGCTATCAACCCATTTTAAAAGGTGAGAACAGCTGTATTGCTTTTGCACATTCTAAGGAATTACTATATAATTTAGGATGAAAGAATTTTTTCTTTGTGTTGCACCAAGAAACTATAAAGAAGGCTCTACAAAGCACCACCAACTGAGTATATTTTGCAGGTCTGCAGTCTAAATAAAGACATAATAAAGTGCAAGGGAACGCAAAATTAAAGAGAGAAATTATGCATCCCAGGCCGGCAAAAGGGGAGCCAAGTAGGTGCAAAACATGTTTAAGGAAAGAAAATAATTATCACTGTGCAGAGATATCTGTGTTTTCTAGTCTGCGAAGACTGATAAAATGATGGTTTCAGCAGAGCTCACCAGAAATAGCTTAGTATTGCTAACATATAACAGACTCTAATTACTGCAGCTGGATAGAAAAAAGTACTACTAATTCATTTATTTGTGTGACAAAACAAAAAAAAAGAAAACTATTAAGATTTTAAGTTAGATGATGAAAAGACATTGTCTTCCAGCTTGTATGTAATATGTGTAACATTCCTTTCAAGATGATGAAATAGTCCATTGAGTGGGAATTTCAAAGGTTATTTCTAAATCACAGGAGACACCTGTTACTAAGACCCAGAAGTTTGAAAACATCCCTGACTACTCTAAATATAACGAAAGACTACAGTAAAGCAAGGCTCTTAAAGGATATCTCATCCTTGTTTGTGACCGCTGAATATTTTAAGTAAGGATTTGATTTTAAAAGTTTCAGGAATTAAATGGTCCACAGAATTTGGGGTTTTTTTGGTAAATCAGTTTCCCGACATAAGGTAGTTGAAAGAAAAACCTTCAAACACCTATGTGGATATAGGTATACATATTTTGATATGTAGCTCTGCTTTGCATTCAGTGTTGTGAGGACCTACCTTGCCACTGCAATAATTCAGTAACTGCCCACATATTTCTGCATGGTAAATCATGACCTGGAATACAATCACAGAATAGCCTGGGTTGGAAGGGACCTTAAAGATCATCTAGTTCCAAACTCCCTGCCACAGGTAGGAACACCTTCCACTAGACCAGGCTGCTCAAAGCCCTATCCAGCTTGGCCTTGAACACTTCCAGGGATGGGGAATCCACAGCTTCTCTGGGCAACCTGTTCCAGTGCCTCACCACCCTCAATGTAAAGTATTTCTTCCTATTATCCAATCTGAATCTACCCTCTTTCACTTTGAAGCCATTCGCCCTGGTCCAGTCAGTTGCCCACCTCTGAGAAACAGCTGATTAATAAGGCAGAAAAATGTTTAGAAGGTTGTTTGCAATACAGCAAACCTCTTGCTAAAGTAGGAAATTAAAATAAATAGTGAATAGCCCACAGACCCTGTTGCCCTGGGACTGTGCATGTTGACATCTGGCAACAAAAGGGCAGTCTCAGTAGCTCAGTTATACAAAATGGTGTCTTTATGTGGTATACTGGCTCAATATGGTAGTCAGAAAGGAAATATATTTCCCAGGAAATATATGATGTTCTAATTAGAAGGGGAAAGGGATACTTAGGATGGATTCTGAAAATGGCAAAACAGGTTATATAATGAGCTTTCAGCTTTATTTCTGTTCGTACAAAATTCTTCCTTAAGAAAAAAGACTGTCAAGAGGGTAGATCCCTAAGCAAAATATGAATTTAGAACATTAGAGAAAAGAGATTACATATTTAAGTGTCTAAGCCTAAGATTAGAATGACAGTCTTGTCTTTTCAATAGCTTTACATAATATCACAGTGATTTTGAGAGATATAAAACTTTGTAGCAATTAGTATATTCAGTTTACAAAGGGTTTGCTAACCTCATCTTTTCCTCTTCAACTGTCTAAACAAACAAATGCATTACCTTTGTGAAATCCAAAATAGCACTTCTTCAACTTGAAAGACTCACAAAGCAGTTTGGAAAAGTGGAAAAAAAATCTCCAACTGAAACAATACAGGGATTTTTAACTAGGCAAAATGATTAGTTAAATTTTAATGTAAATAGTTTGCTGACCTTCATGGCATCAAGCTTATGAAATACTAACACAGATTGTCAGAAGCGACATCTTCTTCTATTTAATAGGCAGTAGTGGGTATACACTGACACACAGAGCAACCTTGCTGCCAAAAGAGCTCCTATTCCATGTACAAAGCGGGGAGGGTGCAACAGTCCCATCACTCCTACCACTGTCCACAATTACCAGTATTCCTCATGGCTTTCAAGTACAGACATGGGCCTGATCTCATCTGGACAGATTACAGAGCAAAAAGTGATGCAGAATAATACACTGACAATAAGATTATAGAGCAAAAGAACAAGAGAGTTAGTATTAACCGGGTGGGGGGAGGAAGAAGCATCACATTAATTTTGCTGTGTATGCGCAACACACTTAAAAGAGTTCTGAACAAATACCAAAAGTAGCAAGAATATAAAGAATTTCTACTTTATACAGGATAATTTAGCTTTAAAAAAAATACTTTAAAGTATTCAGATGTGACAAATTAATGGAAGTGTATACTTCTGGAACTAGAAAAACCAATCCAGATGATAAATATTACAACAAACCATCATGTGCTGAACTAGAAGTGTAAAAATATGTTTATATAAACATAAAAAAGCAGTATCATGGATGTGTATACCATAGAAAAGAAGAACCCACCAGTTTTCTTTTTAAATCTATACTGCAAATCTACACATGCTACTGAAAGCATACAACACTGAAGTATCTTTATAAGGTAAGTAGAAATACCATTTACCAAAGCTAATAAACAGGAAAACATAACCTACATAAGAAAAAAACAAATGAACAAGGAAAAGACACAAGTGCTGCCCAAGACTCTGGTACCAAATATTTTGCTTGCACAAAATACTTACTCTCAAGCATATTTAACTGATACAGAGCAAGTATGGCAATAATACAGTGTCAGGCATTCAACCTATGTAAAGACATGCACATGCCACCAGCAGGCATTCACAACTCTTAAAGGTCAATAGTGCTTGGGTCTACACTTGCAGTCTATGAGGAACTGGAAAGCAGACTTGAAAAAATGCAGAAATAGTCCCTCCTGACATATTTACCTCAATCTAGCAATGACATTGAATGAAAAATTGGGAACTAAGACAATATGAAGCAATGTGAGAGTGCAGTTCACATTTGAACAAGACAGAACTGGAAAAATTCTGTTCTGTTTAATGTGGTTTAAAAAAAAAGAGAAAAAACATTCACTGAGGCCACTTTACACCAACATGAAAACATAGCAAAATTTGTGAAACTACCTCTACTTAGAATCTTTATTTCCTTCTGGTCTTATCTTCAAATTAGTTTATTTAGTTCCAGGGTATTCTTCTGGATCCGTAACATCAACAATGATTAAAGTAATAAGCATAGAAAAATCCTAAATACACAGATTTCTTTTTTTTTTTTTTTTAAACCTTGTAGTGCATTTAGAGTGAAAAACACATGTAGAAATCAGGAGGCTACAACACTGACTTAGAAATAAAGAATTCTAAGGCTATTACCTATCTTCTTGTGGGACAATAAGGAACTTCCATTAAATCACACAATTTTCAAAGTATATGTTTTTAAAAAAAACAAAGAAAGAAATATTCTGCTATGCCTCCATAGGTCTCTAGAGCTACTTACAGTTCCAGAATAAGAATGACATCTGTTTTGTTTTCATAAACATCATGAAGCGTAATCACATTAGGATGTCGAATCTCTTTTAGTATGGCAACTTCTCGCTCAATATCTTCCCGGCTTACTCCACGCCGGCTGGATTTTGTTCTCCTTTTTTTGATGAATTTAGCTGCAAACTGCTGACCAGTACTTTTTTCGCGGCATTTTTTCACTACAGCAAATTGCCCACTAAAATAAAAAAAAAATAAAAAAATGGATATTTGGTTAAAGAAAATTTAGAGTTAAGAACAGTCTCTGCTTACCGGGCTGGGGAAAACTAGCTGTTAACTCTGCTTGACTAAAGTATATTACTGCTTTTTATGCTATCTAGAGTAATACTTAAAAAAAACCTTGGAAGAGGCAGAAAAGGTAAGTTAAGATATGGCTTTTATATCACACAAATGTACACATTTCAGCATGTCTGTAAGTAAAAGATAACATCTGTGAGCATCACTGGATTTTTGACAAATACTTGCAGTGGGAATTAATGGGCAAAAGAATGTTTTCTGGATTTCTCCTTCCATATGCATGTTGAAGATTTTTTTGTGTGTGTTCTGCAAGTGAGAAAGTTCTTAGTTTCTTACAATTTTACTTTCTTACAATATGATCTGTCAATATTCACTTTACTTTATCCTCAAGTTTGTTTTTTAAAAAATTTTTGAAATGACACTGTGTTTCATGACACAGCTTTGGTTTTTAGTTTCAAAAGCACTGACTAAATACAGTAATATCAATAATTACAGTTATTGTACCATGTTGTTAAGGATAATGACTTTGAAGACAAGAAAAATACCAAGATGCTGAGAAGCAAAAATGTATGTTTCTGTTACAAACCAGAAGAAACTCACAGTAGTTTCTGACTCCAGCATGTTATCATTGATGTATAAGCCTGCTGTTGCTAGATGTACACATTGATTTAGATCAGTAATCTCCAGGAATCTAGTTGAACTAAAGCCAGAACAGAATTTCTAATACTGCTGAGTTTTCCTCTCGTGTTTCCCTAATCTCTTGCAGAAGATTCTCTAGAAATTCTGTTCTTGTTTTTTATACCATACGAAGAAATGGTAGAATTACTGAATTATAAAAATGAGAAAATTTTCTTAAGTTAGCTTACCCTGTTAACCAAGCAAATGCTGTTCTCTAAAGCAGACTTAGAGCAGCAGTTAAGTCAAAGCTGACCCTAGTAGGCTTGACTACCTGAACAGCTGTATAACATTTAGGCATGTATAATTGCACCCAGTACCTGGAAGAGGAGCTAACCTGTATTAGTGGTTAACTAATTACAGTTGACAGAGAGATCTCTAGGAAGATGCATCACCTAGAAAAAGGGCATCACATAATGACAATGTGCCAAGGGGGAATCACTCAAAGCTACACATTTCATGACATCATTTCTATGCTGACACCTATGAATTCCTAGAAAGTGATTGTAAAGTAGCCACTACCAGTTGTGAAATCTTTGAATGCAGCCATGCATGACAGAAGTAAACTCAAAGAGAAGCAATCAACAGTCTTAAGCTAAGGTTTGGTTTTATTTCAATGTTACCATCACCATTCAAGTTTCATTATTCATTATTTAATGAAATCAGTTCATGAACCTGAGATGACGTTATGTTGCATAACAAAAATCCTTGCCTTAAATTCCACCCCTCAGCAATTCTGCACAAAGTTGTCAAGGGACAGATTTACCATAGGGGGATCTACACATTATTGCAAACCACAGTGAACAGGGCATGCTTTAGACCACATTATATCCTCTATCACATGTAGGCTGGAAGACCTGCTTCACTTGCCTAGACTTGGTCTGCTAGTGTTATTAGAAATGCTCTTAGACACCTAAGACATTCATATTTAACTGGCAGAGAAGGCACAGATCTCGGGAATATCTGTGTCATCCTGAACTGGCAGCAGAGAGCTAGACAAGATAACCTAAGGTACATCAGCCTTCTCTGCTTGGTTCAATTCAACTTCACAAAAAATCTTCCTGCAACAGCGCCTCTGAGTTTGATCTCCAAGGTCTGAGCAATTTTGCACTGTGGGATAGCCAGTCAGAATAGAGGTATTTACACTGCTGCTTAGAAGTGAAAACACAGTCTTTCTGGCCCTTGTATACTGTGAGAAAGCAGTGGTTCTCTCACACTCTTCCCCACAGCATGCACCCCTCCAGAGAGATATAAAGCTTTATTTAAAAAGCAGCCAGATCTGCAGGAAGTTCACAGTTTCAGAGAAACAACAAAGCTGAGCAGTAGACAGACGTAGGCATCAACACAACTCTGAACAGGTACTGAAGCTCATGGACCACAAGGAAGAAAAAAGCTGCTGTTTGTCTTTTGACCATCTGACTGGCTTTCAGCCTAGAAGTCTAAACTGCCTGACAGAGGAAGAAAAATGTTTCTGCTCATCGATAGGCTTGAATGCTGAGTGACTAATTACCTTCTTATCAATGCTTATCCTGTAAGTTTAGCAAAACCCACGGCTTCATTATGAAAAACAAACAACAACAAAAACCCGAAAAGAACCAAAAAATAAACCCAGAAACCTCCCTGCACCTAAAAAATCAAAATCCCCACAATACAAATTAAACAAATCCAGCAACCACAACCCCAAAGTATTAAATCCAAAATTACTTCTAACAATAGCTCTGGAGTAAAAAAGTAAAAAGGTAACTCTGAACTACACAAACATACAAAATATTTTGATATCCAAGAAGATTTAATTATAAAAGTTGGTGGGGATTAAGAGTTGTCTGTGTTTCATTGACATGATGATTTTTCCATAGTATTACTCATATTTGAATTACATCATTCCCCAAACCCACTTCATGCTTACAAAGCCTTTAAGGCTAAGGCTGTTTAATCTTATTTTGGCAATGGGTCAACTATGATGTTACAGCATGAGGCTGACCTACCGAAACAAAGGGGACCACATAAGACAAGCAGATCTCTTTCCTCTTCAAAGCTATGTAATTTATTTTTCAGTCTTTTTCTTTTTCCCTCCATCCACAACATGTTTGTAGGATGTCCTGATCTATCACAATTCAATATAGAATATTATCAGAGTACCAATACATTGTTTAAAAGCACATGACTTTATAGATTGGTCTTATCCACCATTTATAGGATCTGAGGCTCCAAAAATCTTTGACATTGCTCAAGATTGTAAGAAGGTTATCAACTAACAACTATCTAGAGTAAGTGCCACTTATAAACCAAATAACCTTCTTATTGTTGTTGTTGTGGTATTCAGCACACAACTGCACAATCAGTTGTTTGTTATTAAATGCTGTACACCCAGATCACACTTAAGCTGCAATCAAAGGGGCTATTTCATGCCTAGGATCCCCAAGCCATACCATTTTACAACTCTCTCTAAACTCCTGTTTTAAAAGCAGAGGGGATGTGTAAATCAAAGGTATTTACTGGGCTTTCCCCTGTAGAACTGCAGTGACAAGCTGTTATAAGTCAGCTCTGTATAGTGTAATACTCATCGAATATCCAGTAAAATCCTCCCACAGATCCTACAGTTTCAGATTCAGCATTCATTCATACAGTGTCTTCAAAGCCAGAAAAGCCCTTTAGTTTTTTCAAGTTCCTTTCAAGTAGGTTTGATTTAATGTGTATAGAGTAAAAAAAATGATTGCAGTTTTAGGAGACAATTACCCCAACCCCCCCCCTAGTCTCCCCCCCCCCCCCCCGAGGTAAATTACAAATTCACATTTCATAAAGTATCTGATGTAATTTTTGTCCCACATGGCAGAATCAGGTTAAACAGCAAGAAGGATGACAGTTTGATATGAGAAAAAATACTTCTGTTAACAGTAATCTGTTTTGTGATCTTGTAATTCTTACTCAACTAGCATTGAATTACTATCCTAAATCAACTCTTTTTAGGACACTAGGCATACCTCCACATCCACATTCAGACCCGCTTCAGAACAAGTACTAACCCATTACCTAATCATGACAATTCTGCATCCCCTTTATACCATAAGATGACACACACTGTCCTTCCTTTACAATACATATATGTATATGAAGAAGTTATGCAGTTAGGGGATGGAAGCACCAATAAAGCACCCATATGTCAACCTTTATTGGTCCTAGCTTAGTGGTATCACAAAACAACTACTCATCAGCATGAATTAAGGAGAGTTTTAAATAAGGAAAGTTGTTTCAGAATCAAAAGGAAACCACAAAAAAGTTTTTTCATTTTTTTCTGCAAGGTTGATCACAGTGATTAGGGTGGCAGACCTGTATTCCTTCCCAATCCCAGCTGTCTGCACCAGCTCTTCCCACATAGTTCCTTCTGTGAGGAGTAAAACTCTTGCCCCAAGAACTCTCTGAACAAGGTCCAAGCTGGACAAAGAGGTGCTCAAGTAACCCCCAAGAACAAATTTTTTAGTATTTATTGCCACAATAGGTCAAGAATGGCGTAAATTTCCATGCCATCTTCTAAGGACTGGATTCGAAAGACAGAGTTTGGAAGTTGGCAATGGGTCAACTTCCAAGGAAACAGGAATCAAGAAAAGTCATTATGTTGCTAACAAAATAGTAAGATGTCTTGATATGTTTCTGAGAACTTTTTTTTCTATTTTAAAAATTTAGTATTCAGTACACAACTCTGAAAACACAGATCAACTGCTTTCACTATTTGTTCAACTACTTTCCTTTTTAAAATTACACTAATCCAACAGAAAGAGATTTACATAATACTATTAGATTAGCCTGTGAAAGAAACTGCAACTCAACCACAGAGTGATTTGTTTTCTCCAATAGAACACTTACTAGCATACTGTGGACACTTTCTGTCTTTCTGCTACAGGGAAGGCCAACCAAGCAGGGGATTTCCAGCCCCAGCAGCATCCTAACCTTAGCCAGCTCTGCAGTCCCCACTGCTATCCATGTACCAGTGTCTGCGGGAATCTGAGCCACTGCTGCTCATAAGGTTAACTTTCACAAAACTTGCTGGTGAGGCAGCAGTATCCAAGTCTTTTCCAAAGAAAAGGAAGGCTATTCCACAAAACATGAAGAGTCACAGCTACATTAAGTCGCTCTCTACCTTCTAAACCTTCTAAAATAACAACTTCAGTTCAGCTGCAAAGCCAAACTAGAGACAAACTTTTTGCCCTCCTTCCTCTATCTTTATGGTCTTACAAAAGTGGGGTAAGTCTTGGTTAAAAGGCTAATAGAGCACTCCAAGTAATGAAACTGGGAAGCAATTGTATTTCATGTAGAACACACTCAAAAGAGAATCTGTTTCATGCTATCAGCTTTAGTGCTAGCTACCAGGATTATGCCTGCAAGAAAAAAATCTTCATTTCTCTTGACAGATAAAGAAACCTAAAGCAAGGTATCTTGTCAGGTAGTTTCTCTAAGTGTGCATGCACATCTCTTCCCACAGAGGACATGTTAGGGAACATGAGGGCACTTTTCCCAAATCAGATTTTTAATTGTGCAGCCAGCTTAACAGTACAGGCAGATAGTGAATGAATGCAGGACCAACTCATAAGCTCCTACCATATTTGTTTAAGCTCTGAAAGCTGGAAAGTCAGAGTACAGTGCTCACCATTTTTGTGCTCCTCCCTCACCCTGCAATGTTTAATTCTCTAGCACAGAAGCTCAGAGAATGCCAGAAGAATTTTTTATCTGCCAGCCTCCAAACACTGGAGAGCTTTGGAAAGAAATGGCAAAGAACATGAACATTGGAACATCACAGCTGTATCTGAAAGATACGTGGATGCTGAACAGATGATTAGTTTATTTATATACATATTTTTTTTTTTAACAGCTCTAAAAACCCAGTTTTCAATGTAAGTAACAAATTTACATATTCAGTGCTGACACAGACATACAACTTTCACTTGCTAATGCAACTGTCTGCTTTCTGTTCATGGTGGAGAAACGCATTTTCACAGTCCACAGTGAGTGCAAGCGGCAGCACTCAAAGTACTTGACCCCTTGGTAACATGAAGGAACAGCATGGATATTCCTGGTAGAAGAAAGAGCTGCAAGCACCTGAAGCTTATAAAACACCATAAGCTTTCAGCTGCGCATAAAATCTTGTAACAGGAACGGGCATGGTGGCCATAGCATAGCAATACTTAGTAACTTTGGGAGACACATGAAAAATGCAATCCTAAAGAAAAAAAGGCAAAAGAGGAGTCAATTCTCTTTAGTGTGTGAGCTAAAGACAAAACAGTCCTCAAATGATATATGAGTGACTAAGCAGGAGAATAAGCCAGCTGAAATCTGATGGTGTACCACAGAGATTACTGTTAGGAATTGTCTTTTTTCAAGTAGTACTACTACAGAAAAGCAAACACGAGGGCTCAACTAAATTTGACTAGGAAACTATAAAAAGTAGTACTGCAACTACAAAGGCAGGAGAGTAACACGTGTTAGGCAATTGTGCAGTACATTTCCAACATGTGCAGAGTCAAAATGAAGCTGCAATTTACGCAGTGAAATGCATGCTGATACACTTCCCTTAGAAATATCCTGGAAAAGCAACAAAGATAAAAAGAGTAAGGACAGCAAGGAAGGGGAAGCAAAGGGGAAAATCAGACAGATTTATAAAGTAAACAGATCTACTCACAGTTGGTATTTCCCAATTTCTGAGTTCCCTGTTATTCACAGATATGTTTATACACTTATAAACTCCACATCTTTTAAATTCCCTTTCCTAATTTCTAACTTACAATCTTTTGGTGTCTAATTACCAAGTTCCCAAAGTACCGCAATTCCACTCAGCGTACATGATCATAAAAGTTTGTTTATCCTTCAGTATAAATACATAAAATATTTAAAGTTATTTTACCAAAATATCTGAAATATAAAAAACACCTCTTCCTTTATATAATATTTTAAGCAAAACCCCCCCAACTTTCAAAATAAACTCTATTATTACCATATAAAATATTTCCAGTTAGAAAAAACATTGCATTACCAAATACCCTTTTTGTCTCTATAGATCAACTGAAACTTCTACTGTCCTACCTACTGAAATACAGTTTGAACAGTGTAACTGTAAACTTATTAATTAAACTAATAGAAGCACTCTGATAACAGATGACAATAGGAAGCAGTCAGAATCTGAGGTTTCAAACAGTGTAAAAAGCAGGTGGTCTACGTTATCTTTTCAAGCATATTTACAGACTAAACTACCTACCATAACTTCATATAACTGAAGTCAGGTTGCAGGATGGACCAGAACGTAAAGAATTACACTGCTGTGGTTTAACCCCTGATGGCAATCAAGTAGCGTGCAGCCCCTGCCTCACTCACTTCTCAGCCCCTCCACAGTGAGATGGGGAGGAGAATCAGAAAAGGAAGGATGTAACAGCATGATAAAAAATTTTATGACAGATCTAAGTAAGGTATCTCTGAAAGATACACATTGTTTACATTTATTATTATTTCTTAAGTGCTTCATATTACTACAAGTAGTGTATGAAAAATTTTAGGAGAATAATTATATTGCAGGGGGTGTCGGGGAAGGAAAGAGAGAGATGAAAAGACAGAAGACTACTACTTCATCTGTGTACAGATATGCATGGGTATCCAACACTGAGTGGAAGACTATGCTACAAAGTGTTTTAATGTTTATTATAGAATTAAGCCACTTTCTGGGCCACACATTTAAAAAGACAAGTGACAGCCACTGCCAAGGCTCACCGCACAGACCATTTATCCATTTACAGATTGGGTCAAGAACACATCTCATTGAACACAGCTCCCCAGTACACTAATTACTGTTAAGCATGAGCAGATTAATCAGTTGGCTCTGGCTGGCTCATGGAAAAGGGGATGAAGAAAGACAGCCACTGTATTGTGCCTATATGTTTAAAGTAAGACCAAGCACTCCTGTACTCCTTTCCATGGGCCTTCCGCAACACCCTCACCTAAAGGAAAGGGGCTGATCTGCTTGGATTTTCTTATTCTACTCAGAGAACAACAATAAAGTTTTTCCAATATAGTTAATGTCAAACAAGTTACACTGTTGAAGCGTGAGAGTATGCACACACCTGTGCATACATTTGCTGAAGTGAAAAGCACTTATTAACTAGTACAGTCCATCAGGCAGAGATGTTGGAAAGTGGATCCTATGTATCAGTGATTTTGCAGTAAATATCAACAGCAGACGACTGAAGAACTGTTCGCATTTAGAAATAAGAAGCTTAGAAAAAATGTAATCTCATGATAATTAGACTGAATTTCATGAAGTGGAACAAAGGACAAGTTTCAGCTACTCTCTGTGTACATATAAATATGTACAGTATCTCTCTATACATCACTATGAGCGTTGTAAAAACAGGATAAAAGAATAGATGATATTTTGGTTTTAGTTTATTTTATACAAACTATATCATGAAATGAATAGATATCTGATACATTTTATCATAAGCAGTGAGCTTCTGTCCTTGAAAACGATTTTAATTAGAAACATAGCACCTTGAAAAAGAAATTAAAAGAGTCAAAAAGCCTGCAATATTTGCATTCTGCTGATATACTTTGTCTGAAGGCTAATGCATAGCCCTCGCCAAGTACAGCTGCTGTGTAACCAGATGAGAGTGCAGCCCTCTCTTTTATCCAACGAGAGTACCTTTGAATTTTTTCCCTTTAAGGATGGTTTTGTTTCAATTCAGGGCTCAAACCTGAACAGGATTTCAGTGAAGTGTGTTCTGACTGCATTACACCTGTTCTCCCCATGGAGCTGCAAATAGTTCTGCTCTGTGTGACTCCTGTGTGCTCTGTATGACCTTGAAATGGGGAGAAGAGTGGAAGGAATTATGAAAAGTTAGAGATGCTTTAATATGTGACTCAATGTGAAAACAGTTATGAAAACACTTGAACAAACAGTGACATAAGTTCTATTTGAAACAGAGGCCATTTGCATCATTTGTATTTTCCTTATGTAGTCCACATCTTTCATATTTGATTAGACATGACTGAACTGTGGTTTGCTTCACCACTTTAGAAGGATGTTTAGGTAAGTACTTGAGTCATGATGCACCACATATTAATAGAATCATAGAATGGTTTGGGTCGGAAGGGAGCTTAAAGATCATACAGTTCCAATGCCCCTGCCATTGGCAGGGATGTCTCCCACCAGACCAGGTTTGCCTAAAGTCCAATCCAACCTGGCCTTGAACATTTCCAGTGAGGGGCACCCACAGCTTCTCTGGACAACCTGTTCCAGTGCTTCGTCACCCTCAGAGTAAAGAATTTCTTCCTGATATCTAATCTAAACTTATCTTCTTTCAGCTTAAAGCATTCCTACTGTCCTTCATTACATGCCCTTGTGAAAATTCTCTCTCCAGCCTTCCTGTAGGCCCCTTCAGGTACTGAAAGGCTGCTAAAGGTCCCTCCAGGGCCTTCTCTTCCCCAGGCTGAACAGCCCCAACTCTCTCAGTCTGACAGTATACAGTACAGTATATTACTTCAGCCTGCCATTACAGGATAGGAAGATTACCACACAGGAACAAGTAAATGTTGTTCAACCACAATATAAAAAAGACATTAGGCTGTTAGGAGCATCCAAAGGAGGGCATTGAGGATGGCGAAGAGTCTGGAGGGGAAGCCTTAAGAAGAATGGCTGAGGTCACTTGGTTTGTTCAGCCTGGAGAAGATTGAGGAGATATCTCATTGCAGTCTACAACTTCCTCATGAGGGGAAGCTGAGGGACAAAAACCAATCTCTTCACTCTCGTGACCAGTGACAAGACTCAAGGAAACAGTATAAAGCTGAGTTTGGGGAGATTTAGTTTGCGTATTACGGAAGAAGTTCCTCACCCAGAGGGTGGTTGGGCACTGGGACAGGCTCCCCAGAGAAGTGGTCACAGTACCAAGCCTGACGGAGTCCAAGAAGTGTTTGGACAATGCTCTCGGGCACATGGAATGATTCTTGAGATGTCCTGTGCAGGGTCAGGAGTTGGACTTTGTGATCCTGTTGGATGCCTTCCAACTCAGCATATTCCGTGATTCTATGAACATTATTAATGTTCCAGGCCATTTTAATTGCCAAAGTAAGGGTAAAGATAATAAATTACAACCAAGCATTAAACCAGAAACATGTATCACAAATGTAATATAAACAAATCACATGAAGAACATCACCTCTGATGACTTTATCTGCACTGAACTCAAATTTATCTCTCTTTAAGATACCATTGTTCAAAATAATGTGGAAGAAGAATATGGGAGTTATAGAAAAGAATGGAAAGCTCTGTACAAACCAAATAAGGATCTTTGTATATATAATACTTCAACAAATATTTATTACCTAAACTGAATCAGCACACAAAGCATGTAATTGTGAGACAGTCAAGGCTTATGAAAGCATTTGATAATTGTTTAAAAATATTAAATAATGAAGTTTACCTCGGATTTTAAAGAAGAGTTAATACTCATAAACTCAAATTGGCAGATGACTCAGTAATGTAATAGAAATTTCACTAAGCCCTTGGGAAGCTGCCTGCTCAGAAGAAAATGCTTTGCAAGAAAGATACATCTTAAAACCTCTGCTTTAAGTCCTCAAGCTCAACCTCAGATATTGCCTAAATCATGTGTTTCTATATACTAAATTACTTAGCCTTAAGTTCAGCTTAACATTTTTACTGATTTTTCATCCTTTCTAAGGGCAATAAAAACTTCTGATGGCTTACTTGCCCTCAATTTTGATAACTGTAAACTGAATTTAAGTTCTGTTCTCCCAAGTTGTCTTCACATTTTTTATGACATGTAGCAAGTCCTTTAAGGAATAAATAAAAAGTAAAAACATACATGAACAAAGACTAAGTTTAACCTATCAGTTAAGTGGCAGATGGGACATCATGCGGTTACCAATCAATCTGGAACACCAGCAGAAGGATTAATCTACAAATCTTGCTGTATAACCAGCATCCATAAAGAAACTATCTACCTTTCTGTCCCCCATGTCCTCCCCATCTCACATGTATATTAAAAGAATAATTCTGTTCCTTAGGCAATAGTATTTCAGTAGGAAATTCTTGGACATTTACCTACCCATTTGCTTTTGGGTCTAGGCCAGTTCATTTTAAGCACTGCCTCATTTAAAGTACAAACCATCTGAGTTCCTGTATTTGCCAACAGAAATTCTACTATGTATGAAGCTTCACATCTCTTTGCTAATAATAATCCACTATTCTATCCAAGATGTAAATATAATTCCTTTAGGTTTGCTTTAGATTTTTTTCTCCTCTCTCTCCCGCACCAAATTATTCTATCGGTATCAACAGTCTCACTGTAACTGAACTAAAAGGAAAAAGTATTCAGAAACACAGTTAAATAATTTTTCTTTGGCTTCCTGCATGCATGTAGCTCTAACTCGGAGCATTTAAATTTTTCTCAAAAGCTATTCCAAAGATAGAGAAGGCTGTAGCACTTGTATACTCCCCAATCTGAGATCATAGTACAGATTTAATAGCTGGAGGGAGAAAAAAGACAGTGACAAGCATTTTATTTTTCTTTTTATAAAACCAATTTCTAGCCAAATTCCTCTAACTCTCTAATGTAACTCTCTAACTCCCTTATAGAAGAAATAGAGCCTGTGATGTAACAATTCAATCTATGCATCTTTATGTTAAAATATGCTGAACTGAACATGTCTGCTCTTTATTAGTTTGATATTGGTTTAGTTTAACACAGAAATATGTTGTATTAGAACTTTGTGCTAAAAAACAATCACAGTGTACTTGTGAAAGTAATAGATGAAAATCACCAATGACAAAACCAATTCATTTCGTTAAAAACACAGTGTTCTCTTCCTCTGGTAGGATTTGGAAGTGTTATTGTACAGTACTAGAGACAGTAAATTAGGAGCATGACTGCTGAATAATTACATGGGCTCAGGTTAAGCACGCATTTTATTTGCATAAGTGCTCCTTGTGGAACAGGAATGAGATTTCCAGTTAGATTTCCAGATGGAATTTGAGAAGAGGGGACACATTAAGTTTTTGGAGGGCTGATTAGCTAATTTTTTCAGAACTTAAATGAGAAATAAGAGCAGATGGTTAAAAAGCTTGTATCAAATTAATATGAGAAATAAGTGCCACATCATCTTATTCATCTCTTGGATCTCTTTCATTTCTTGAAATAAAATAGCAACATTACCACCATCTCTTGGGATTCCATCCATTTGTGTTCCAGATTCTTAGTGGGATGCACCTTCTCTCAAAAATCATCAAATCTTCCTTGCATGTTTTTTAACACATTTTCTGCCTATAAGCACTTACTTTGATCCGTCATGAAAAAGCCAGCAATAGGCAATCCACAAGACTGGGTTTAGGACTTGAACCAATTCCAGAAGGCAGGAAACTGTGCCAGAAACAAGGAATCAAGAGAAGAACACAGCAAGAAAGAGACTGATGCCTGGCACCAGGGGTCACTTTACAACTGCGAAGCAGTTCGAGGGGGGCATAGGGTGAGTGGAAAATGGAATGGAACAGGTGAGATAATCCTTGAATCTGCACTTAGAGAGTTGTATAAAGTTATGAAGCCTGTGATTTGGGGTGCATCCTTTGAGATTTTTTCCAATGCACCCGGTGCTGAAATAAATGTGTGTGCTTTTCGGCTTTCTATACTCAAAATGAGTCTAGAGACTCATCAGCTATGGAAATAATACCATTAACCTTTTTTTATTCTTATAGGCAGCAGAGTCGATCTTCTTTTAAAGTAGAGAAATGGATTAAGTGATTTCTAGAGGTGTCTTCATGTTCTAGCTTTATACTTTATATAAATCACTTCACTTCTGCAACTGGATGCTGTGCACAGAAACTCTCTCCTGTGTGTAAGCTTTGACCTAATGCCACCTCGATTTCTGACTTCAGAAGTCAGTATTTTGAAGCAGTCTAAAGTCCACATGCCTACTTCAATGATCTCTATGAAAGCTATGAAAAATATTACCTTGAAGACAAGGCTGGAGACTGTTGCAACCAATGCAGATACTTTGAATGCAAGCAGTATGCTCAATAAATATTAACAGTGATAATAAATACAACTAAAACAAGGGGAAAAATAGTTACAAGTCCATATCAGCATTGCTAAAAAGAGTAGTTTCCTAAAATTCAGCTTCTGTGTCACAACAGAGGGTTTTTTCCTAGGTTTGGTTTTGACTAAACGTTCATGCATTTTTATTCTGATCTGGACATCAGCTTAACAGTCACTGCAAACTAGAGTTGAAATTCTTTCTTCCCCTTTTACAAGGTTTGAGAAAAAAGGAGTGCACAAAGTACAGGAAATACTTTGGAAATTACAGTTTTAATCAAGGGGCACTTCTGTAGACTTTTGCACTGCAGAATTGGAACTGTCTTACATAACCTGGCCTTGGCACTCTCCATGCTTTTGCTTTATATATTATGGCTACACTACACCAGAGATAAAGCAAGTGAGGTAACTTGGGGACACTCTGCGGAGAAATGAAGTGTCCCAACACAGCTCCAAAATAAGCAATCATTTTTGAATTCACAAATGAATTTCTAAATGGAGCTTCAACAAGTGTATTTTTCCAGAAAGCTGGTGTTCTCATTACAGTTGTCGAACAAGAACATAGTACCTCTCTAGAGAGCAGTATCCAAGTCCATCCCTCAGCTGTGCTCTGCTCCTGAGAGGTACATATAAGTAGGAAATTTGAGATTCTTCCCCATTGCTACCATCAGCAATGAGTCTCTAAATTCAGTTCCTCATCTTGCCTCTACTTAGAACCTCCCTAGCAAAGGACCTCCAAACTGAAGATGAGTAGGGCCCTGGAAAAAAAAAGCAGAACCAGTCACCCAGTGGCATTTCAGTATTTCCAATGAACTTTCTGTGCACATCAGTTCCCTCTCCATTCTTCAAGAGGTATTTTATTGCACCCTCTTTGCTGCTGTGACTTCCTCAAACAGAAATTCACTTCCTAAAAGCATTAACTCTTTTTCTAGGCTTAGGCATGAGTAGTCTCAACATGCTGGAAGGGTATAAAGGACTTTTGGTTGATTTTAACTCTGCATTGAAGCTGGTTTTGGAAAGTTTTGGTCAGGCGTTTCGGTATGATATGGTATTCTAACAAAAAAAAATTGCCCACTAGTAACAGTCTGCCTTATGGAAGATATATTTGTTGTAGTTACTTCATACTTTTGCACACAAAAATGAATGAAAGACAATCCTGAAATATTTCACTTCACAAGTCACGGCCTACTTTGGTCTTTGATTTTCTAAATACAGACTTTTCAAGCAAAGACTTCAAATATTAAACAGCACAAATTTCTTAACTTTTCTTGTATCTTTTGCCTTCTTGACAAAGGAAACAGATAGAAATGACTCAGCTCCAGCAGTGCAAGCAAAGCTGTAACTAATTTTTGCTGCATTTTTTCTTACAAATCCAGTTCACAAAGGCATTTTATTTTTGTCTAAAGAACACAAATGCCTCTCATGCATTTCTTTCCTTTTTTTCTGTCATAAAGCACCATTTATCTGCATAAGTTGCATCTACTTGAAATAATACCTGAAGCAAGGTTTCTCTTCGCAGGGATTGCTATTGCTTCTTTCACAGAAGCATGAATCCCTAATAAAAACACTATGTCAGATGACCAACTGCTTTCTGCATGGACCCCCTCTGCCAGTGAAACTGTAAGCAGCCTGTCTTTCCTACTGCCAGCCACCAGATTTTCAGGCTAATACAACTGTCTCAGGGAGGCCAGCACAATGTGCTCTCCCCCAACCACATGCTTCATTTTCTTCTTTTTCATGTTAAAATGTCAGACAAAGAAAAATTGCTCTGACACGGGCTTTTCTTGGCTCTTTACACAGGAAAATGTCAGTGAGGAACTACAACAGAGAAAGAGACCCATGTGGTAGTGCATTTGCTACAAATGACCTTGCAAAATAGTTTGATGAAGAACAGTAAATTTTAATTGTCCTTTTTTACTGTAGGGAAAGAGGTCTTTTAAGAAGGATTTATTGTACCAGGTAAGAAAACCTGTGCTGCCAGGGTGGGACAAGTAGCATTTTCTTGTTTTACCTCCCATAAAAGTGTCATGCACCATCAGAGAAGGCAGCAGTAGCTGCTCCTTAAGAAGCCAACACTTGAACATGGCTCCTTGAAGCATAGTGACAGCCTCGTGTGTTTTAGGAGGGCTACCTCCCTGCTAATAATGTCTCAGTAACCTGCTTCAAGTCCACTGTGTATTTCTGCTTCTCAGTTGTTCAGCATGCAAAAGTCAAACCAGAGTCCTGCTATCCCTCTACCCTACTGTATTTCTGAAACTATTTTAGTTGCTTAGTCAATTTCACCAAGCTCCGAAACACTGGATGCCAGAAATCATAGTTTCTTTCCTGCACTGATGAGGAGCTGGTGAAGCCAGCTTACAGACCACCCCTGATAGACTTGGGAGCCTTGAGGCAAGCCCCTCTGATAATGGAAGGGAGATAACTTGCAGATGGGGTCAGTACCACCTCTGGATCACTCCCTCCTGCTGGGGCAACTGCTGAGAGTCTAGCATGCACCAAGGAATGCAACAAAGCATTTGGCCAGCAAGAGCCAAGTGTCCAGCAGGCAGCACTCCACAGGCAGTGCCACCCTCTTGAGACTATGGCCCTTGGTGCCAGGTGGTGCCTCCCAGAGCAGGGGGAATGTCTTTACTGCTGTGTAGTTTTAGAGTATGGAGTCAAAAACCAAATCCCATCTGCCCAAAGAAAGTAAGACCAAACTTCCAGAATGTTTTGGTTTCTTATAGTGCTCTTGACTGCCCCGCACTTCAAAGTGAAGCTCCTCACAACATGTCAGGAAAGTAAATGTGCTGATGTGCAAATAGCATTCAGGATGGACTGGCTGTCACTGCAGGAAAGACTGTTTTGTTATGGCAACCTGTAGAGTACAACCATTCTGACCGGGTGCGAGCAACCAAGTGGCATACTCCTTGGCAGTCACAAAATAACTGAGGGAAGACACTCATGATCTTAGTACCCTGTCCAGAAAATGTGGCAGCAACCAAGTTTGCATCTGCAGAGCAACAGTCAAAGTTCCCCTTCCCTCACAGGTCAGATGTTTTGCTCATATTCACAGCAAGAGCTGCTTTGTCCTCACAGCTTTATCATGGCTGAATGCTGACAAAGTACCAGAAGGAAAATGAGTTTTTGGAGGCAAAACAAAAAAAGATTGCCAGAAAACAAAGACTACTCTCTTCCTGTTTCCTAGAGTGACGCCAGTGAATTTTTTTCTAGCAATTAATGAGTTTGCACAGGTGTTAGTCAAGTGTAACTGTCTAGTTGGCAGAAGTGATAGTGTGTTGATGGTGACAGAAAAAGGAAGCTGAGCTCAGCTGCCTCAAGTGCACAGTAACTACTGCAGGGTTGGCAGTCAAAAGTCAACTTGTAGGCTTGACATAGAAATCTGTCAAATGGAACAGGGAATCCTTCAATACCTTCCTGTCTGAAGCTGTACAGTCACATCCACAGTCAGAAAAGTTTCTGAATCAATTTTCATTATCTTGGCAACAACAACAGTGAGTTTCAGCTTTTTTATAAACAGCTTTCAGGCTTAAATTCACTTTCATTCTCAATGCACTCACTAGGCACAACTGAAGATATTTATTGCTCTTCTTGAAAGCTTTCTCAAACCATGGAATTAAAAAAAAGCAAAACAAAACAAAAAACTTCAGCATCAGAGAAAGCTTTTTTCAAACTTTGCATCAAAGAAGCTTTGAGTAAACAAGACGAAATCCCAATATGTGCGTAGGCCCAGGCTTCTCCTTGAGAATAAACAGGGTAAGTACAGGCATTGCTTCAAAGAGCCAAACACATCCTTTGTCAGGGATGCAAATACAAACTGACTTCACAGTGAGTATAAACTCCTCCCAGCAAAGGTTACTCAATCCAGGTCCCTTTAGAAGATGCAATACAGCAGTAGCTCCATGGGAAAAGAAAAGTTACCGTGCAGCTGTAGATCAGCCCTATATACAACTATTTCACCATGGTGCTAAAAGAAGAGAATTTATCAGACATGGGAACATAATACGATCAAACTAGGTGACAGAAGGCCTTGAAGCGGCACCAAAGTGAAAGATAACATGCCCTGCTCAGGCCGTAGGTGCCAACTGCTAGAACTACCTAAGCATAAACACAGCGTTCTCACGACTGCAGGTACAGGGGCATTGCAATTACATGAGCACAAGTGACACTCAAGACTCTGGGATGCATCTCATCAGGTCCTATACACTTTTGTACACGCAGGTTCCTGAGGTGGTCCAGAATCTGATCTTTATTACAGTGGGGGGGGACTTTGCTCCCTCAGTCTTCATCCTGCTGTTCATCTACTTCGAGAGGTTTAAGAAGAGAGGTTGACATTGAAGACTGAGGCAAAAAAGCTGTTGAGTAACTCAGCCTTCTCCTCATTCATTGTTACCAGTTTTCCAGAATTGTTTATCAGGGAGGCCACACCTTGGCCTTCCTCACCCTATCCCTACAAAATCAAACTTCATCTCTATGCCTTTCCCAGGTCAACTGTCCTTCTTCCCATGGCCTATGCATTTGCTTCTTTCCCTTTAGTTTGACCAGCATGTCCCTACTCAACCAAGTCTGTCTCTTGCCTTCCTTGCCTGATTTCTTGCTCTTGGGTATTTCTAGCTCTTGCGCTCTCTGTAAGACTTCCTTAAAGATCTACCAGCTCTCTTCCACTCCCCTGTTCCCGAAGGCAGTCTTCCATAGGATCTCACAGAGGATCTCCCTGAAGAAATGGCCGTTTGCTTTTCTAAAGTTCAGGATCCTAACTTTACTCCTTACCTGACCCATATCCCTCAGGACTGCAAACTCCACCAGTGCATGATCACTTCAGCACTGCCTGCCTCCAATCTTACATCTCCAATTAGCTTGGTGATCATCAGATCCAGCATCACATCCCTTCTGGTAAGGCTGTCTATTGCCTGGCTCAAGAACTTATCCTCCAGCAGTCTCCTGGATTGCCTACAGCTCGCTGTGCTACTTTCGCAGCAGACTTTGGGGTGTTGAAGTTCCCCAGCAGGACAAAAGCCTGCAAGCATGATGCCTCCTATAGCTGGAGCAAAAAGGCTTCATCAGGTCAGCTAGACTTGGAAAGCCAGTACCCTAAAAGAGGTCGAAGAGATGCCATAAGGATAGGCAAACCAGAACATGAATATACCAGAGACTGTTTCAACTTCTTTTCTACTCCCTGTCTTTTGAACAAGGTATATGTTAGCATATACTTCTAGAATTGTCCTTTTCTACTTCCTGTTTTCATTATTGATAGGAAATTTTTTTTTTCTTCTCAGCAACTAGTAGTTATGCAGCATAATTTTCTGAACTTTCAATTCCTTTAAGATTTCCACCAAAGACAAAGATAAGGCTGTTTGCCATGCAGTATGATGTAACTAAGGAGAGTTTTACTTGGACATACGTGGGGTTCAGTCAAAAGCTCTGGTACTTTTCCACAGTGCTCAGTTTCTTCTAACCTCAGAAAATTAAATACTTCAGTTTAAGAAACAAAACTGAAATAAATTACAGCTACTTTGCTACATTTGGGATACTATTTTGGAAGTATTAAATTTGATTTTTATACAGGGCAGTTACAGAGATGGATCACCTAAAATTAAATTTAAGCTTACTGATTTAAGACAGAGAGAATACACAAAACAAGTCAGAAAATTCACTCCCTGAATTATGAAGTTGAGAAGACAGAATTGAAAAGATTACACTTTGTTACACTACTTTCCAGAAGAAATACCAAACTATCTATGTCAAAAAGTGCAAAGTTAATTCCAAATATTTTCATCAGCTTTCACTGCTGACAAGTTACACCCAAATTCCACACTAAACAAGCAAAAGAGCCACCTTGCAATGGTTATAGAGGCCATTTCAAGTGAGCAGAATGGTCAAAACCCACAACTGTCCCTGTAACTTTCAATCCAATAGAAATGCCTAATATAATAAAGGTACCCCTTTATTGTGTCATCATTATCCCAGGAAAGTATTGATGTGCAGCTTGGATAGTGGGGAACTTCTGCAGGAAGGGTTGTACAGACAACAGTGAAGTTGTATTAAAGACAAACTTTAGTGTCTCCAAACAAAAAAGTGATTAACTCAACTGTTGCTTCATTATGAACAGATAAAAAGGGCACCTTATAGCCCCACCTCTGAAATAGTTCTCCATTCAGATTCAGACTAACCTCCTCTAACCTAACAAAGAAATGGAATGCTCATCCTAAACACCTAAAGCTGCACTGGTTAAAAGAAATGCAGCTACTGCAAATGGTAAGGAAGAGACAGTACACTGACCTTTAAAAACCTCTCGAAAGCACATGCATGTGAAAAATGTTAAGATATTTAAATTAATTCTTTCCTGAATATCTTGCTACTCTACGTAAAAAAAGTTACCTTCCAATTTTCATAATGAAGATTCTAAATGGCTACTGAGAAATTAAATTTTCCATCACAGTTACATACGAATAACCAAGATGAATAATAATAATAATTAGCAATGTTTAAATTAATATAGACATAAGAATTCACTGTAAGATGCCTTGTGATTCTAATGATCCCAGTTTCACTGTTGTTTTGTGACTGATTTGTAAGTTGAAGTTTTGCATTTTTTGGAATTTTTTTTATATTACAACAACTTTTGAGTAACAACATTTATGACTGCTTTCAGAAAAAAGCAACCACAAAAGTCAACTGACAAGAATTCCCAGTGTATCAAGGTGAGCTTGTTACCACAGAAGACAACTTTCTGAGGCAGATAATACAGTCAGGATGCCGGAACAAGACAGCTGAAGAGCACAGCACAGGCAAAGGGGATGCTTTCAGACCAAAATACTGAAGAGGTTTCCAACCTTTCCTAACTATAAACATCCTGAAAAATTCCAACTTCTGTCTGTTTTTTGAGTGATTAATGACAGCATGGTGCATTTTGACACTTGGAGATAAAGTCAAGGAAAATATCCAACAGGCAGTAGGAAGTGAATATTGTGTTGAGATTGAATAGCTGCCAAAGTGCGGAGGACAAAAACCAAATATAAGGGAAGACAACATGCAAGACAGACCAGAAGGCAGTGATATGTTTCTTCTGATGGTGTACAGAAACAACTTAGTACAAGGAGGAAGAAAGAGAAAGGAGAACAATGGGAAGAACACGATTTAAACAAAGCTACACATATAAGCAAGCTGTCAAATGTACTTAAGAACCTGGACTGAGCTTTACAAAGATTAACCACTCTGTCCCTGTGCAAACCTGAAATACCAGGAACTATTAAAAAGATAAGGTGAAGACCAAAACCCGAGGCAGCACATGAAACTTGCAGCTCTTCTTCACTTGTGATAAACTAAGCACGCTGTTCCACACCACACAAGGACAAAGCCATTACAAATATATATTGTAAAACTAGAGTAAACCTGCTCTTACGCCACCATAAGGCTACATGGTGAATCTGATAAATGTGCATTAACTACCATCTCTATGCAGGTACCTGCAACCCAAACACACTCATGCACACTTTATAACTACCAACAGGATGATAGTAATCATATCCATACAGTTCATCCTTTTCCCTAAAGCATGGATTCAGTTCTCAGTTCAATGAGCATCACATTATGTTATCTTGCTTTTTGAAGTGCTTCAGGTCAAGCTGCAGTTGGGAAACTGTTTCAAAAGATCCTTCTTTTTCTCTGTGTCAGCTGTTTAACAGAATGTATGAAGGACCATCAGCACACAAACATTATTAAAGAAAACATAACTTAGTAGAGAGAAAAAAGTTGTGTTCAAATTAAAACATCTTAAAAGTCTTTTAAAAATTCATAGTCACCCCCCAAATGAACAAGAGAATTGAGTAAAGGAACAGAACTTTATTATTAAGTCATTTTATGCAGCTGACTAAACACCAGACCTCTCAAAACCTGTCAATTACAGCACAGTCTATGGGGTAAAAATGGAAGAAAAAACAAGCACAGAAACCCAAAACCCATACATCCTGTATGTCTCCACAAACGGGCACAGTCTTTTTCCTCTTTCCCTCCATTCCCCTTATTTTTAAGAAAAGAAGTGAGTAAGCTCCCTCTCAAATATATTCTCATTTGCCATTACCTCTCATCACCTCTAAAGCACCTACTACAGGGGTACTTAAGGTTATATGGTCAAGGGTTGTGGGCCATAAAACTGTACAGCACAAATTACAGACCAAAAGTATTGCATGAAGTGAATAATATTAATTTGAAAAGACATCCTTGATAACACATGGCACGCAGTAACATAACACTAAAAAGTGCAGTCACCTTCTCGTCCCTAACTTTTTTTTAACAAAATAAGACAGAAAAACTGACTAATACTGGAAGTTGCAAGCAAAAAAATCAGTATAGTTCCCATATTAATTTTCAACTGAAAAACTCAGAAGAGTTCTCCCACCTCAGCTTTCTTTTTGTCTGCAAAACACAGGCAAGACGACACCATAAAAAGGACACCATAAAGGATTCACATACAATTCAATACAATTTAAAGCTCCTTCTTTGAATTCAGGAGGATTTACACAACGATGGAGAAATCTCTCACAGAGGTACAATCACTGCCCAGGAAAAATATAAAAATTAATGGCTTACAATTATTTTATCTAGCTAATGAATCCAACAGCAGCTAGGAAATTATGTTCTTCATTGCACCATACTTTGCAGATTATCATCTTCAATAATCCTTAAACACTTCAACTTGACAGTGAAAGTCTTGTTTTAGCAAATGAATTTTCCTGTCACTAGGCTACTCCATAAGCTTGAAAGAGTCCTGTGCCCCCACTTAATTTGGGACTTGTTTTAGTACAGATAGACATATACAAGGAACTCGAAAGTAATTTCCATCTGCTTTACAAAGGAGCCAGAGAAAACATCTTTTTCACTTGACTCTCATTTATGTTACTCTTACAGTTTAAACTAGAAGGGACTCCTCACAGCGTAGCTCCACATTCATCACTGTAATGAACAACAGCAGCCAACACAGGTGAAGGATTCACTCTGCAGCAGCATAGAGCTTCAGGATTTTTTAGAGATGGCTCTGATAAGCTAGTAGGAAAGTACCACCAGTATTGAAACGGTGCCTGAAGGTTTGCAGCGAGGTGAAGGTAAGGAGGGCACTGCTGGCATGAGCCAATCACATTCCCCCCACATTTGCTTCGTGCTGTGCTTTGAAGATTTTCAGAACTAGGGGGCTAATAGCTATCATTGTGTCTCCTGCTTTACTTTGTCTTCTGGTCTCTTATTAGTTACCTGCTTCCAAATCAGAGCATTTCAAATGTACACTATCCTTGCATATAAGCCTTCTAAGGAACAATGTGCAGAAATACACACTTAGGTAAATTTTATTTGGGGAAGGTATTGATTCATGATTCAATCAAGCACAGATTCAAGAGTTTCTGTCTTTCCAAAGTGCTGTGAAGCATGAAGGATATGGGTTTTCAAGAAGAAAAGGTAGCACTGACAATGGTATTGCAGACAATGAAAGAAAAAGAAAGGAAAAGTCTTGCAGCAGCTAAATCCTCCACAGACAGCACCAGCACAGAGCCCTGCCTTCCATCAATGTGGTCGCCTTTCAAAGGAGCACATGACTTTAAAGAAGTTATGACCACAGGGTTGTCAGACAATGTATGAGATTTCTCCATGATCATACTCTGCTAAGCAATTAGGTCAAACTGTGCTCTTGAAAATTAGTTTAGCGCAACTGAAGGTTAAGGAATGAAAGCATGTGGGGGAGGAGATGAAGCAGAAAAGAAGTAGAAGGATTTAACTCTCAAGCACATATGAAGCCCTTGCCAGAAAGAGGAGTTGCACTGCTGTTAGAACTTTATAGTGTATGAAAGAAACATTCTTGGCAGTGAAAGACTGGCATCTGTGTACAAAAAGTTTTGTTCCATGTTAGAAGCTGTATACAACACCGAAAAGGATCTCTTCACATCAGTGTGCTCACCAGTACTGTCTTGTTCATTCTAAATTATACTTTTGTCAATGGATTGATGTGGCTTAGTTGTCAGGTAAACAAATATATTTTCATTACTGTTAACCAGAACAAAGAGATTACATGCTTTTACAGAGTTCTGTAATTCTTTTTTTAAGAACAGATTCTCTTGCATAAGCTGAAATTCTGATGTCAGATTCTTTTTATTATATTCACATTTGGGTTTTGGAATGCAAATTTTAATGAGAAAAGTACTCGGGGTCTATGTTGGCAGCAGATGTTCAGAAAAAAAGGCACACTGAAAAAGCTGGAAGCATTCCTGAAGGTTTGATGATTCTGTCCTCCTGGAAACCCATGAATTACTGCAGATACAAAACAGAAGCATACTAAGAGCTCTACAGATTGCTATAAGAAGTTGCCCGAATTATTTTTCTGAGTGTAGCCCAACAAAGACTAAATTCTCTTTCCTGCTTCTTCTAGTGCTTTGAATGGTTAGAATAGGTGGGTAAGAGGCAAACACTGACAGGCATAGACAAAACCTGCCCTGCTTCCTGTATGTATATAAACAATTCAGCTCTGTCTTTAGTTTCATATTATCTACCCAGCACTCACTTGTACAGTTGGGGTAACACCAGACATGCATGCTTGTCACCGTGCCAGCAGATAAGACAAGAAATGTAAGTTATCAACGTCATTGAAACTTTATACAAAAGACTGAGCAATGGTCAGACACCATTTTTCTGCTCTCCAATCCAGTTATTGCCCAGCAGGAACAGCAATTACATTAACAGGGAAAATGAAAAAATCAAATTGTTGGCTATCCCTCTGTAAGCAAAAGCATAATATCTAAATGCTGTGACTTCTGCATTTTAGGAGCTGTAAAACTTCTCACTGCTCAGGAAATTAAATATTTTTCATGGTTCCTTGTTGAGAATTCATTTTACCGTATGTTATGTTTCACTCTTAAATTTTGTCTAATACAGTTCAATGTGAGATAAATGTACAGCTATCATACAGACAGATTGAAAGCCTTAGAGTTAGTTTTTAAACAGTCTTCTCCATGGTATGTTCAAACTTTTTTTAATTTTTCTTTTTAGTATGAGATTAAGCCATACTGCAAAGCTCAAGAGCCAATTATCAAACCACAGAATGCAAAGAGCTAGGCAATACTCAAGAAAATACTCCTAACAGAAGTCTACTCATAGTCATGCTAGTTTAAAATACTGATGTGAAGTCCGTGCTGAAATGTCGTGGTATTTAATGTATAAGCTGGGGGAATGTGTATGGCTGTAAAACTTCCAAGGCAGCTGGATGTCAGCCATTTCCTATTAACAATGTCTGGGCTAGAGCTTGCAGAAACCCCTTTGTTCTGAATACATGTACATCTGCTAAAGCCTTTTCAGAAATCATCTTATAATATGAAAAGCAAAGTATTTGCACTTGTAAACAGCAAAAGCACCACACTGACTGCCATGTATAGTATTAAAAAGTACATGTACACATACAGGTACTTAAAAGAATCAATGCCTAAGTACATATCCATATAAATAAAGGACACAATATACAAGTACTTAATACCAGAGGTAGAGTCTTAATGCTTCTACTGCTCTTTAGTAATTAATACTTCTACTGCTGTTTAGTAATTAATTTCCCCTTCTTTCGGACTTTTCATGAAATTTTTAAACCAGCTCAGCAATTAACATTAAATCATAAGGTAGTCTAGCTAAATGTTAAAAGACACATGTGACATAAATCTAACTCAGAACTGAATATAAAAGCTCAATCATCACTTGCTCAGAAGATCTTAAACCAGGAGCCTGGGGTGAAAATTAAAACATATGAGCAGAACAAACATTTGATTTTCGTGATGTTAAAGATTGTTCTTGCTGCTATTTCATAAAAAGTATTTTGAATTTTATGCTTCTCATTTTAGCAATGAGTTCTGAAGCATGCCTGAGTGGGTATTTGTCCTTCAGCGTGAGGAGGAAGACTTTAGTGACAACTCTTATCAGTTCTCACTTACGTGATCCACTCTTTCATCACAATGAAAAGGTGATTTATTTCACCCTTTCAGAAACTCCCTGTTTTATAGCATATGACCTATAATCTTAATGAGCAATACCATTATGTCTATAAGCAGCACTCCTATGCAGATTTTGACTCTAGAAGATATCTATGTTGAAAGGCCACATATAAAACCACACAAATGCATGATATTTGCAGCACAGCTGCACCTGTCAGATACATTAAACAATGTTTAATGTAAGAAAATGCTGTTTTTTCCGTATACTTGAAAAATCATTTAATGTTTTAAGTCATAGGGTATGTAACATTCAAACGCTTGCCAGAAAAAGGGTGAAACCTAATCACTGAAAGCAGAAGTGAGGATGGACTGCAAAGCCCCAAACAGATTATGGCTCAGCTTTCCCAAGAAATGATACAAATTAAAGGTGTGGAAGAGATTTCACAGTATTTCATTACTTCCTATTTCTTCCATGTATGAAGAACCACTGTAAAAGTCACAGGTGTTACTAACCTTTCAGTATGAGTGCACAAGTAGAAACAAACAACCTCAAGCTTATGCTCCACAGAAGATGGCAGAATAATTTTTTGTGTAGAAAAATTCTGGGTTTTCTTCTCCAATTAATAATTTGTTTTTAGCTAAATACATAAGAAACTCACCTATAAGCTATAAACATATGATGTAAACCAGTGATGAAAATACTGCTTTTTCTTGACTTAAAGGCAGCTTTTTAAGACAACACAGCATTATAAACAAAGCGGTTTTTGTCACAAACACAAATCTCATAACAAGTGCCTTAGTAACCTCCATAAACATTATGGTTTTATGAGCCGCTATTTACAGTCAAATTGTCTGCTTCCCGAGATCTTCAGCTTTCATTCACGACTATTCACTCCCACATACAAGCTTCGACACCTAGTTGTGCCTCTGACAGCTGTGCAAAAGAGGGCTTGTCTGGCTACCCTACAGCTGCTGCCACAGGAAAACATACTCAGACTGTGCTGTAACCAGTCTTGTTGTCCAGGGTTAATCACAGTTAGGTTTTGCTTCCCATTTCAGAGCAGCTCTTCCACGACTCCATAATCAGCTGGTCACACCTGCATGGCACTGGCATGGAGGACACAGTGTGGTTCAGCAGGCCGAGCCAGCATCTGTCCCAAACAGAGGCTTCCCCATCGCGCTGGCTGTGCACTCCTATACTGGTGGCTGGCACTGAACCTTCCCTGACATGCCCATGGTGACCCAGTTCAGGGAGCTCAATCTGTAATCCCCTCCTACTTCCAGGCTGCACTCAAGATGGTGCCAGCACTAGCAGTGGAGAAGCAGCAGGAGAATGCAGTTCAGCAGCTGAGAAACAAGACCATCTCGCTCACTGACCCTTGCATTAGGCTGGCTTAGCCACCCTAAAAACACCCAGGTGGGCTGGCAGGCAGCAAGGGCAGCACTGACTAGGAACTGACACACCCTTGGAAGAAACAGTAATGTAAAGGTTTCTTTCTAGAGGAACAAAAGGGGCAGTGGAAGTAGACTAGCTTTGTAAAATAGAATCTGGAATGATTTATTTCTCAGTTACTGTTATAACTGGCAACAAAACCAGGAAAAGAGATCCTTCTTTTAGACAAGAATGTGAAGCAAATAGTATTGGAAAGCCCTTTCAAATAAAAACCAATGCGAAAAGGTGATACATAAGGAACTAAGCCATTCCCTGACCTGCTTTCCTTTCCCAGGGAATCAATGACAATTCTATTCAGACAGCCCTGCCCATGGAGATGAGCAGATACTGCCAGACAGACAATATACAAACGAAGTTCAAACTCTCATACCAAAGTGTTTGAAGTCTATGTTTGAAGGGGAAAAAAACCATAACAAAACAAAACCCCCACCACGCACACCAAAAAAAAACCCAAACCCCAAAACCAAAACCAACCCTAAACCAAAATAAAACTCCCAAAAGATAAAGAAAGCTGAAGGAGACAAATTGAAATATCTGCCTCTGGGATTACATCTGCATCACCCTCTTTATAGGTAACAGGAGCCAAGTGTCCCAATAAAGGAGTCTGAGTCAGCAAGAAGAAAGGTATTGAAAGAAGGCTAAAATTTGTTACAATTCAAGACTCCCACAAACTTTTTTTTACTTATAAAATAATAAACCGCCAGTTTTGTTGATGAAGTTATTGTAAGTGCTGAGTTCTTGGCCTCAAAGTTGATGGACCCAAGTAAGATACCCACTAGTACTATTTTCCCCTGTGGATAAAGGGGAAAACCCACACCTCAACATGCATTACACTTGGCAGAATAACTTAATTGTAAATCATGCCAGAATAGAATACAACATTTTCAATTAACATAAAAGTTAGCTCCACCCAGTTATACCTATATAGCTGGGCAAAGTAAGCATGTTACCAAATAACAGACACCACCAAGGGTACATATGATTTCAAGTTTTAAGCACTGGCTCTCTGAGTTTCATCTAGAAATACAGGATTACAAAGTACCGTCTCAGCAAAGAAGTCCAATCCTCTCAAGCTGTAGGCAACTCTTCAATATTCAATGAGTCTAAAAACTTCAGAAAAAGGAGATGATAGGAAAGAAGAGATGAGATGATTGATATTGTTTACTTTGGCTGAACAGCAGGTATCTTTGCATTGCCTAATCAGAAGTCCCCTCATCAGGATCACAGGAATTGATCTTGGTCTTCCTGCGTGTCAGAGGTCACTGATCTCTTTCTGGGGCCTCTGCATCAACTACATGGACAGCCTTCTTACTAGGTTTCTTCCCCCTCAATTCTCATACCTGGGCTTCAAGTTTATAGGTGGGTTCACCATCCCACTTCTTCATGTGTTCCCCTTGGTCATGCAGAAAGAACCATAGCTCACCACATGGCCTGCTCTTGGGGATTCCTTTCCTTCTGAGTGAGACAGGAGACTGAGACAGATTGCGCACATCATGTCCACAGTTAGTTCATCCATCCTTGGTCGTATATTGTCAACAAGCAGTTAACATACGATGCAGGGGCACCTTGAATTACTTTTCTCCACGTGGCAGTGCGCAAGGAACAAGCTCTGGAGTTAGGAGGAAGTTTTTATCATCTGAGTCACTGTAAATCATTTCCAGCATGGGCAATTCCCGCAGGTACTGGACACCTTCCTCTGCAGTAGTCCATCTTCTTGGGGAGCTCATTAGATCTTCCTTGAATGGGTACCTTTCTCTCACACAGAAGAGGATCCAGAGCCAAAGACTGCGAATAAATCTCTCCCTTCCAATTTCCTGTTCAATTTTATGATCTCTGGCAATGGATCCTAGTCGCTGTGCTTCTTGACCTTCTAACAGGTGACTTCTAGCCCCGTAACCCAGCACTGGAGCAGCCAGGTAAGAATTGGTTCACCAGGCTGGCGGCTGTAATCTCTCAGCAAGTCCCGAAGTTCTGATGGACTTAGGGACTGGGTAACTTCACTTTCCTGTCTAATTTCCTCTCTGATTGATTGAACTTCTTCTGTTGATGAACTGGCTCTTTGTGAACTGACTCTTTGCCTTGCCTCCTCTTCTTCTCCTGTTATTACTTCCATTAATTCTTCTCTTGGAGGCATGGGCGGGATAGATCCTTCTCCTCCTTCCTCCCTTACTAGTCATGGAGGTAGGCCTGTAGGTCCTCCTCCTTATCCATGTCTTCCTTTTCACTACAGGGGCAATAATGACTTCAGATGTCGTAGTTTGGCTCCCTGTCTCAGTCATAGTCTTTTTAGAGTATTGAACAGCAGCTCGATAGGCACAGACCAGGCCCCACTACAGGGTGAGAAGTTGCTGGTTTCTATCGGGGTAGGCAAGATATCCTTCCATTAAACGATGTGTCAGTTTGTTGGGGTTGAATACTTGTTCTGGTGTGAAGTCCCAAGCAACAGGGGGTGTTAGACACAATAAGAACCTGCCTAAATTCATTCACATTCCTTGCCATCCAGGAACTGGTCCCTTTAGAGAACATCCCAGTAAACTCTCTTGAAATTGGTTTTGTTCCAACACAAGGCAAGAAAGACACCACTACCTTCCCCACTCCCCACACTGTTTTAAGAGTGTTGATTATAAGCAGTAAAATACCCAAACAGCTCAGGTAAGGATTAGTAAGGATCATGAGTGCCTTCATTACAAGACCCTCTACGTCAAAATTAAGAAGGGAAAATAAAATTGATTTTATGCCCTTGTAGGTCCTTTAGGAGATAAGTTCCATATCCCAACAAAAGTGTTAAGTAAAAGTACCGGCATAGCCACTAAAGCTGGGTGTATAGCCATTTTTATTTTAAATCTTCCCAGGTTAGCAAAAACAGATAAGTGAGGCAGTCGTTTATATAAACAATCCTTCTTGGCAGTGGTCCAGGGTTTCAGCACCAAATTTGTTATTGTTTACTTTGGCTAAACACTAGGTATCCACTGGGCCTGTGCCCAAGTCCCTCCAGAGGGAAGTGGGGGGGGGAAGAGGGAAAAGAGGGAAGGGAAAAACTACTAGATCGGAGCTGCTAAGAAAGATTATTTATATTTACACAAAGATAGAAAACACTATAAGCAATACGCATGCAGAGAAGAACTAAAAATAAAGATACTTCCCCACAACCAATGATCTCCTCCCTCGATGGAACTGCCCGACCACTCCACACAGCTACCCCAGAAGAGAAGAGAGTGAGCTATCTCTTCCTCCCCTTTTTATATTTTAGCTGACGTAACATGCTATGGAATATCTTCCTATTCGAGTCAAGTGACTTATCCTAGTTTCCTCCCCGGAAACAGAAATGTTATTTAGCTACACAAACCCACTACAACGATCCATACCACTTCTCTATAATCACAAGACAGTTAAAAGTCACCAGATTTTAGAAAATGAGCAGCCTTTCTCTGTCCTGTAACAGTAACAACTTCAGAACACCATAGGTCCAACAGACTACGTGACCTGGAAAAATGTCTCTCTGCTTATCAGTGCTCATAGCTCATAAGCAGGTAGTCTAAGTGAACACTTCTACAGGCACACCCACTCAGTACCTCAAGTCTTAGAACAACCACTTACTGATACTTGAGAGAAGACTGAGGAAAGGTACAAGAGTGCAGAAGTCAATTTACATCCCAGACAGAAAGCAGGGTTCCTTAAGTAACCTTTGAAAACTTAGAAACATAGTATTAATTGCTCACAAATAAAGGCACAGTGGAAATAAAATATTTTCAGTACACCAGTTCAGTTACAGGTTTTTAGCAGCAAGAAGTGCACAGACAGAATGCTACTGCCACAAGCAATTTTATTCCTTTCAAAGCTCACTCCTATGCATAATTCAGCAAAAAATTCACTTAATGTACAATTATAATTTACACTGACTGTGAACTCTCCAAAGCTTTGGATATGTCCTCATATGTTTGTGACCACTTAGTAGGCTATTTTCCTTTCAGCTTTATTTCAGGCTGTTTTCTTTCAGTTAAACACAAGCAAGACCATCTAAGCTTCATATCAAAGATTTGCACCTGCAAGCAGATGGTACTGGGGAAGACTTGCTCTAGTAGAGTGGCCCACCATCACAATGCAGGGACCCTGCTGCTGGTCAAGGCACACACATCATTGCAGCCATGACACGATGCTTCCTCCTCAATAGTATTGCCTCTTGAAGGGGAAATTGTCTGGCACATTAGCTTGCAAAAACAGGAGGGAATAAGGGGAAGGAAATAAAACATCTCAAACCAACAGAATAAGGTTGCAGACCATCATGTGGATTAATCAGCACACTGTTTTACAGCAATCCGAAACCGTATGAACTATTCTGTATTTGTGTGAAAAGCACATATTATAAGACATTCACCCCAACATCAGTGTGTGCCACAACCAAAAAAACCCACCAAGCTCCAACACATCAGAAGTACAGCACTTCTAGCACAACAGGACAACATCCTCAAGGACTCTGGAAACTCTGAAAGAGTTAAAGCTGATCTGAGATATCCACAATGACTGTACCCTTATCAGCTTTCTCCTTCTCCAGAACAGTATCATGCAATTCTTCCCTCTAATTTTAAAAACTCAGTCTTGATACAGTTTAGGTTCCCTGTTCACACTGATTTTGTTTCAACAAGTCCCGTAAGGTCACTCTCCTTCAGGCAAGCAGCCTTTCAATTCCCAGCCTGCAGAACCTTCTCTGAATACTTGAAGTGGGTTGAGTCTGGCTGGATACCAGGTACCCACTAAAGCCACTCTCTCACTCTCCCTCTGCAACTAGATAGAGGAGAGAGAAAAAGAAACAGCTAAGGATTCATGAGTTGAGGGAACAGCTGGGAGAGGTCACTTACTGATTACCTTCATGGGCAAAACAGACTTAAAGTGGGGATATTATTTAAATTTATTACTCTCAGGATAAGAGTCAAAGAGTGAGAAATAAAACGGTCTTAAAAGCACCTTCCCCCCACCCCTCCTTTCTTCCATGTTCTCCCTCCTCCCCCCCAGCAGTGCAGGGGATGAGGAATGGGGGTTATGGTCAGTTGTGTTTCTGCCGCTGCTCAGAGAGAGGAGTCCTTCCCCTGCTCCTGCAGGGTCCCTTCACAGGACACAGTCCTTGATGGACCTCTCCAATGTGAGTCCATCCCATGGGCAACAGTTCTTCCCAAACCACTGTCCTGTGGGTCACTCCTCCATGGGGTGCAGTCCTTCATGAATGAACTGCTCCACTGTGGGTCCCCCACAGCAGCCACAAGTCCTACCCGGAAAAAACCTGGTCCAGCATGGGCTTTCCTCTCCACGGGCTGCAGGTCTCCAGCAGAATTCTGCTCCATCTTGGGCCTCCCACAGGATCACAGCTTCTTTCATGTATCCACTTGCTCCAGCATGGGCTCCTCCATGGGCTGCAGGTGGGTCTCTCCACCCCAATGGTCCTCCATGGGCTGCAGTGGTACAGCTGCTCCACCATGCTCTGCACCACGGGCTGCAGGGGCCTCAGCTCTGGTGCCTGGAGCACCTCCTGCCCCTCTGCACTGACCTCGGTGTCTACGTTGCTCTTCCCATGTTCTCACTCTGCTCTTCCCTGGCTGGAATTTCTTCGGCTCAACAATCTTCTGTTCTTAAATATGTTATCACAGAGGCGTTACTATTACTCCTGATTGGCTTCGCCTTGGCCAGTGGCAGGAAGTCCATTCTGGAGCCAGCTGGCATTGGCTCCACGAGACAGGGGAAGTTTCTAGCAGCTTCTGACAGAAGCCACCTCTGTAGCCCCTCCGCTACAAACCCAGTCACAGAAAACCACTACAATACTGTAAGTATACATTTAGTTTATAAAGTTTCTATGTTTCACCAACCATTTTAATTCTTCCAGTGTATTAAAAAAATCATACCACTCCAAGCTTAGTGGTGCAAAGCTAAATGTACTGAAGTCTTAAGTCTTCTTTCTTAGGAAGCTTCTCCCCACAGTTTCACTACCTTAGCTTAGCATGTCTTCTTCGTTTTATAACAGAACAGCAGCAATCTCTTTGAAACTGAGGGACAAGAGCTGCAAGTATCACGTAAAGGAGGACAGAGCAAGATTTGCACCAGGATATGGGAAGAAACCTGCTCCTACAATTCATCTCTGGCATTAGTCTGTCCAATAACTGCATTAAAAACAAACAGGATCCTCAACGAGCAATTGACCAAAATATGCAGGCTTCACTCTTACTGTATCACCTCCTAGATGACAACATGTCAGAGTTTAACAACAACAATTGTATTAGACTCCTTGGCACAGGCCTTTGTACCCAGTTCTGCTAAATTTCACATCATTTATGTCATGCCAAAGTTCACTGCATAAGGAAGACGTGGAACAAAACAGTTCAGGCTTGAAGATCTTTAGGCTTTGTCCATACTTCTCTCAGCTGACAGCTATCTTAGCCATGAATTCATGATGGGTAAGATTTACTATACTGCATGGCAAGTCAGTGAACGTTTTTCAGGTTTGGCAGATAATCCTCCCTTGTGACACCTATTTTCCTGTGTGGGGGTCAAAATACAGTTTGAGAAATAACAGTCTTATTTGAGACAGAACTGCTACACAAGCCACCACCATCCAGGAAACAAGCTACTGAGCAGCTGCTTTAACTGGCAACTTTTCCTTACGATATAAAATTGTACCAAGTTGCACAGGTATGTTAACCAAGCCAGTTAAAAACAGAAGGACATCTGGACATTAAGCTAGAGTCTCACAAGATATGCAATCTCCTCCAAAAAACTGGTACACATTTGAATACCTCTAACTAACTGCAACAACAGTTCGTGAAGATTACAGAACTATTGCACCACCCATAGTTCTCCTAATTTCCAGCTTAAACTTCCTTGTTGTCGGTTTATGTTCTTCTGCCTTTGTGGTAAAGTGACTCTTTATCTCTGTCCCTCCTGCATATTTAACTTGAGGTAGATTTATGGAGGCAATCACAACTCCATGCAGGCTGAGATTTCACAGTGGTTTCAGCTGCCATAAATTAGATATAAGGTGGGTTTTTTCCTTCCCTTTGACAGCAGCAGTACATCAAAAAAACCCAACCGACAAAGAAACACAGAGGAGAGGAAAGTGATACTGGTCCTTTCAGCCACTGACAGTGTGGCCTGAGCTTGGCACAAAGCTCTCATGAAAACACAGTGTCAGCCTCCCTTTTCCTAGGCTAAAGGGGTCAACTTCTGTTCCGTATGCATAGCTCCAGCAGAGAAACTAACATACTCAAATATCGTTAAGGGAGATAATGGGGAGGAAAAAAAACACCAAAAAAACCCCACAAACACAAAATAACAAAAAAAGAAAGCCTGAAAAGACAGAATCAAAGTTTCAGCACACTCCTAACATACCTACTCTGGTACTGATCACTGAGCCTGGCCAGAAGAAAAATCAGACGAGCATTTTTATCTGCTTCCTGATGAGTTTAGATTTACAAAGATTTGTGCATTTAAACAGAAAGCACAGAATAATCAGCAAGCTGTAGTTTTTATTACACCATGTTTTAAAAGACGTACAAAGCAGTCATTATTCTCTCTCAGAGTGAGAAATAAAGTAAGCAGGACCAAGTTATACCCAAAAAAGCATCAGCACTTCCTGTGCTTTTCATGAAGCCTCTCGACACATCAGCAATTGTCAACACTGGCACTGTATGGTGAACAGCCTCTTGCAGCCTGTGCCATCATCAGCTTTTAGGTTATCATGCATTTGTGAAAAGAAGGCATTTTGAGGGAGGTAAAGTGACTTGAGATGCCTACTTTTTCCAACATGTTTTCCAGCTAAGAAACCTTCCTCTTCAGTACCCAGGCAACCACCAAGGCCAGGACTTGCAGACAAGCACAGAATAACCAGCTTCTCCTCTGAGAGTTAACAAGACTGATAAAACATGTATGAGGTTCACAAACAGTACAGTAATTTGAACTGATTCTTTGCTGTAATTTGAATTTCACAATTTTTAATTCTTCAAATAAAAATAAAAGAGCACACAAGGACACCAACCAACCAGGTTTCCCAGTCAAACAGCAGCTTTGTGGTCAACATTTCTAGAGTTCTTTTCAAGGTCCTTGTCCCTGAAAAACTCATAAAGTCCACTCTAATTAATTATCATGTTCTACTGGAATTTGTACAAAGTACTGATAAAAACAGTGAATCACACACTTGCAGTATTTATCACTGTGTCTGTAAGAATAACACAGGAAATGGCACTGCAGAGGTCTGCACCTTCTGTCTCTACAGAGCTTAACCATCCAACTGCTGTATGAGAAGGAAGGTTAACACATGCCTTTTAATGGGGTAATAGAAATAAGGTTACAGCAAGAATATCCAAGGAAACTGAAACTGGAAATTCCAGTGTACCACAGTTAAAATTTTTATAGCTTACATAAAATACTTTTCACATTTCTCCTTCCCTCCATATTATTTCTAATCTGATAATTCATAGGAAAAAAATGTTATACTATAATATTAGTAAAGATGGTTGTCATGGGTTTTAAATGTGACCATTTTAAAAAGAAGTATCACCTCAAAGAAGTTTAACATTCTGTACATCTCATAACAGAGCCCGACAATACTCACATAATTTTACCACATTGGCTAGTTAGCAAGATTAGCTTAGGTTGTCAAGCCTGAAAAGTGTCATGAAGGTCAAATTCTAGTTGCCATTCAATTTGTTTGGTTCCCTCCCCTCCCATGTTTTTACTTTCCTCCCAATACAGAATTCCAATGTAGTTAAGATTACAGTGTTTGGGTAGATGACCGACAGCCTCTGCACTTGTAAAAAGCACTGTTACTGAAAACTGCTATGTGAATAATCAAAAATACATACATGCATAAATATAGATGTGTATATATATATATGTGTGTGTGTGTGTGGGTAAGTATGCATGCTCAGCCTACATGCTCCCTACTTACTATGGGAATAATTTTCCAGCATCTGGGAAAAAATTAAAAAAAAAAAACCCTTTTCACTCAACTGTGAAACATAAAGGAACATTTTCCAGAATGTAAACAAACATTTGCACAAAGCTCTGTTCTCTCTTATCAACACCTTCAGCAACATCTTCTATGCATTTTTCTCTCACAACTGATAAAGCAACTAAGTACATTAGATAGCAAGGTTAACTCAATGCTTTTTACTACTAACTTCTCTGTTTATTAAGGTACCCAAGCAGAAGCAGAGCAGTCTTCAAAAATGGCAAGAAAAAAAATTCATTGTAGCTTTCATTCGACAAGTTGCAAATGTTTCCCTAGTGAGCCCAACAGGTCCAAACAAGCTTGACGTTCAAAACTGTTAAGATACCTCTTCCTACTTTCTGAATCAACAAGAATCTAAAAATTGCAAATCAGAGTGAAATGCAAATACTGTTCTTTAATTCCAAAACTTAATTTCAACAGTCTGCATCTCTTTTAGAAAGCACACGGAAGTTTAAAAGAAAATAAAACAACTAAAAGAAAAGTGTGGTGGTAGGGGGTGAAGGAAGAAGTAGCAGTCTGTAAAAACAGGAAATAAATCATTTCAATCCACATAGACGAACACAGTATATATCTATACCATAGCTTTGATTGGGTACCTCTCCCTAAAATTATTTAAGCAACACTACATTTCTCACAATACTGTATGAATTCCCAAGGCCAGTTCACAGGAGATTAAAAAAATATTTTTAATAGTTTGGTGAGGTTTCAAGATCTTTACTTGCTTTATCACCATGGTGAGGTTATTAAAACTGATCAACTTGAACTCCTGCCTTTTGGGCAGACTGCAACAGGGTATTTAAAATGCACAGTCACTCCACCTAAAACTGCACGCAGAATTAAAATGACAAAATAGCTTTAGTAATTTTTTTGCTCTTCTGTGATAACATTTACCACTCCTTGAAATATCATGGTTAGATGATTATGTAACACATCTGTAGATAGCCTGCATCCGACCAGTGTGAGTAATAATACGTATCATTTCAAATTTATAAGATGAAAAAAAAAGTGTATGCAATGTACCATACACTAATCAACAGCACAATTTTCTTATATGTTCTAAAGACAGCATTGCATCCACAAGTCTCACAAGACCGCTTTCGTACAAAAGTTTAAGATAAACCAACCTGAACAGCCACAAACATGTTGGAAGAAATCACATACGGGCAAGAAAAATAAATAAGGGTGATCCTGTCATCATTCACCATCCCAAGTTTCTTTTTTCTTATTCTCCCCAGGCATAAATGAAAACAAACCAAAGCATGGAATTAAACTCAAACAGTTCAGTAAAAGGACAAAGACTGTTTATTACTTCTTCTGCAAAAGCACTGTGAAATACCAAAAAAGTAGAAAATGCTTTTTTTTGTAGCCCAGACACATCACATTCTCTTCTCCTTGTTTCCCACAACTCTAGATTTTATGCTAAGCAATACTTAAACCTCCTTTATTACTTTCAATCATAAATTTCACTTACATAGCCCATTTGCTTTCTTCAAAACACCTTTCTTATTCAAATGATTTTTTTTATTCTACGTCAGAAGTAATGTAATAAAGACTCGAAAAATTTACAAGAGAAAATAGTGAAGATTATTAAAATATCTGAATATTCACATTTTCACTGAGCTTTCTCAAAAGGCAGAGTGGTCAAGGAACTTCAGGATCCTTTTATTTGAACACAACTTTGTCAGTAAAAACTTGCCTGTTAATTTATTCACCTTGTTTGCTTCATGCCTGCAGCTAAGTAAGAGGAAAATAAAAGAATTCTTCCATAAGGGGAAAATAGCTTCATTTTGCAAAATTAATCTTCATCATTCCTTAGCTCAAGTATAAAACTACAATTTGGGTTCCCTAATGAATACAGGAAATTTTAAAGTCAAAGGTGTTTTTAATATTCACTCCTTTCTAAATTTTGAGCCTCAGGGGTAACTACATTTATATGCAAATCTAACAGTCAGAAACCTATTTAAGGCATAAAGGAGGAATGGAAAACGACAATTTACGAAAAAGTATTTTGCGCAACCCTAGGAATTTAAGTTCAAAAATAAGTTAAAAACAGTGGAATAGTCCTGGTCTCTTAAAATGATGTTGAAGTGAAAGCTTTGGCCCTTTTAAATAACTGTATTCCATTTTTAAAGCAAAAGCCTTCTCAGACATTTCACAGTGTTTTCCCACCCACTGGTATTTTCTCATAAAAGTAGATAAAATTGATGAGGCTCTTATATTTCTTTACTTTTTTTCAAGTAAAAACTAGAGTAGACATTAACATTCTTTAAAAGTTGTAAAATATTACAGGTTCAGACTGCATGCCCAGCTTATATAGCATCAGGATGAATGATTACTGTTGTAATACCCTGTCTGTATCATATTAATATACTACTTTAAAAGTGAACACCATTACCTATTACTCTACTAATTTGAAACACTCAATGTGGTTTGGTTTTTTGTTGTTCTTTTACTACCTAACATTTTCAGTGTTTGCACTTCCCATACTGTAAAAATGAAATGCCTTGTCTCCAGTGCTGTGTTCCAGAGCTAACACGGGACTTCCAAAGCATATTGGTTTGGAAAAAACCTCCACAAATTTAAACATTTCTTAGGTAACTGGCCCAAGGGCAATTGTTCTACGTCATAAACATGTCCTGGGGACCAAACTTTGCATTGATGCTTTCTCTTTAAAATAATACAATTTTTTTAACACTTTCTGAACTTGAATAGTGACATTGTCTTCTCCCTGAAGAACCTTAAAAACCCACAATATATCTGTGTCTTTACTTTCTTCTATAAATCAGTACCTGTAAGCACAACAATGGTTTTACTTTTAAGAGTCCAGAAACCTAAACCTGAATTTTGGAACACTACATGTTCTTGTCAAAAAGACTGGAAGGCAAATAAAACAATTTTAGGTGCCCCCCCCGAAGAATGTTTAGACCACACAATATAAATTTATGCTTTAGCATCATAACACATCCATGAAGTTATACAGTAGATTAATATGACTTCACTGTCCTACACAGCCTGTTATTCTAGATGTATGAAAATGTCAACCCAGCACACTATTGTGAAAATAAAAGTACACATTCATCAAGTCACATCAACAAGCTTGCACAAAAATGGGATGAAGTTTATTTTAAATACAGTCCAATTAACTTTCTTACAATGTGAGGGGCTTTTTCCTTGTGGGGTTGTGGTCGTGGTGGTGTTGGGTTTTTTGGGGGGGTTTGGGTTGTGGGTTTTGGGGGGAGTTCTTTAAGAAACAGTGATGGATTTTTAAGTACCTGCCTATTCAAGTACCTTGTTCACACCATTTGATAGGACTGGACCCTTCACTGGAAATATACGAACAGGAAGACACTGGAGCACGTGGCCCGTGTGCACTGAATGTCCTATGTTAATTTAACACTGATCCTCAGCTTGGAAATCACCAAGACAAACACTAGAAAAGGATTCTGCCATACTGGTGTGGTAGAACTTCACTGGATTCCCCCTTAGAGGTGGGCGAATGAAGCTGAAAAGAAATCGCACGTAACACAATTCGGCGTTAAAGTAATAGTTTAAAACAAGGAAAATACCGGAAAAAACAAGGCATGACTAATAGTGAGACCTCGGAGGAGCTCACAGCCACACAGCATTCAAGAATCAAGGTTCAAGCAGGCAGCTCTGCATCTGCAGAGCTCTGCTCACATCCCGTGATCTGATTTCTAGCTCCAATACTGATGCCCAGACAGTGGTCTTCGCCACAGTACTATCGATGAAATACAGAGCCTCTCACTTCTTTAATCCTATTATTAAATCAAAATCCAACATGCAATACACACGGAGTCCTTCACACTACTAACAACGCAAACTTCTCTCCTTCAAACCCAACACGTTTCCAGTCACTCGCCTGTACAGCAGCAAGGCTCGCACTGCCACGGCTGCCCGGTGGCAGCAGGGGCGTCCGTACGCGCCCCACAGCACCAGGGCGGGCATCCAGCTTAGAAGGTACCGGTTAGGACTGTCCAGGTCCAAAAACCCCATCAGACCCGTATTAAAAAAGCAAACACGCGGTAACTTCAAATCCAACTCCCTTTCGCGTCTTCAGGCATCTTAGGAGACGTGGAGGCAACGCTGGGGCGCGCCCGCCCTCGTCCCTTGCCCCGCCGCGCTCAGCGGCCACGGCTTTCCCCCCGCACCCACCTGCCGAGGTCCTCGCCCGTCTCGTAGTGCTCCTCCAGGTTCTCCTGCCGGAACACCGTCATGGTCGCCGCCCGCCGCCGGCTTCAGCCTCTGTTCGGCGCCCTCATCACCAGTGCCCCGGAGCCGCCCCGCGCGCGGCTGCGCGCCCTGCGGAGCAGCGCGGAGGTGAATGCCCTGCCCGCGGTGCCTCCCGACGCCAGAGGCGCTCCCTGCCCTCCCTACCCCCGGAGGAAGCGGCACCCGCGGGCCGGAGGGCGCCTCCCCTGCCCCTGCCCGAGCGCCGGGAGAAGAAAGCGGCCCTCGCCCCCGCCCCTTCCCCGGTAGCGGCAGCCGCCCAGCTGCTGCGGTGGCCGCCAGCGCCCAGCCGCCCGCCCGCTCGCCGCATTCCTCCGTGGCTCCGTTGCCCGGTCAACCAGGACGTGCCGCCGGGCCTGCAGGGGGAGTATCCCCCCGGCATCCCCGCACCTGACCCACGGCGAGGGGGAGGACCCCTGGGCGCCTCTGGGCTGAGGCTGGCGGCACCGGCTCACCCCTCCCGCGGCGCCACCCGCTCACCCTCTCGCCGCTCCTGCTGCGACTCCCGCCGCTCCGCGACCTGGGAAGCGGCGACAGCGCCGCGGCCGCTCCCGGCCGGCGCGCAGGCACCTCGCGGCTCCGCAGCGCGGCCAATGAGGAGCCGCCCCCTCCCCTCGCCGCGGCCTCCCGCCACTGCCCCGCCGCCGCCGCCGGACGCCCCGGCCAGGTGTGCCCGACCGGCTTCCCGGTGCGCCGTCCCGCCCGGCACGGCCCGGGAACCGGCGGCGGCGGGACCCGCCCACCGCGGGTCTGAGGGCGGCTCCCGATACGACCATTGTGTGCGCGCCCGCCGGCCGCGCCCTCCCGCAGCCAGCGGCACCGCCGGGCGGGGGGGCTGGGGCTGGGGACAGCCGAGGGGCTGGCGGCCGCTGCCAATCGCCCACCCGCTGCCAGCACCCCGCTCTGCGAAAAAGCAGTCCTGGCTCCCGCCCTGTCTGGAGCCCCCGGGCCGCCGCCAGCAGTGGCGAGCTCATCAGGGCAGTGCAGCCTGGCACAGGCACCCGCCCCGGGCACAGCGAGCGGGGGCCGCTCCCGCCGCTCGGGCACCTCAAAAAGCAAACGCTTACGTGCCATTTGCAGGTATTCTCTTACCAGGCTACAATAATGACCCTTTTTTTTAAACTTTTTTTTTTTTTTAATACAAGATACATTCAACTCTCCTACAGAGCGTTACACCTTATATTTGGCTTTTGTTAACGTTTCCTGTCCTCGCATGTGCTGCTATTGCTGCTCCGGCTCAGCTTTCTCAGCTCAGCTTTCTCAGCGTATGATGTTTTCTGTAGTGTACTGGACCCATGCCAAGTTGTAGCTTTGAGTACTGATTACATTCTGGAGACAAGTTTTTTCCTGGTTGCTCTATTTTCCTCCCTTCCATTTTGTTCAGTCTTGAAAGAGTACATGATGTCAGGTAACAGGGCAGCTTTTAAGTTCCACTTGAACTCTTGAGGTCTCTCAGGAAAAGAATTGCTCATCTAAGGTGAAAAGTTCAATGCACTCATATGATTTTACACTTACTTGACTTAGCACTTCACAGAACCTGGCCTTCTTCAGGTACAGGGCAACAAGAACAGAATCCCCAGTATTTTCTGAGTGAGTCACAGACGTTGGGCAAGCGTCAATTTTTTTTTGCCTCCACTGAGGTCATCTGTAAAATGGAGAGTATTTGGGTGGATTGCTAGATGAGAAGTTACATAAAGCCACCTGCAAAGAGGGCAGTACAGTGGCATCTCTTCAGGCTGAGTTTAGATCAAGAACTATGCACCCCTCTTTCATTTATAGCCCGACATGCAGGAGTATGATGTTCTGCTTTTCCTTTAGCCCATCTTCTACACATTTATTGCTAACAGGTTTTCAAAGTCATGACTCACACACTTTAGGCTGTTGGATTTTCAACACAGCTCAAGGCTTTTAACAAACAGTGGATATAGGTTCAGAAGTTCATTTTGGTTTTGGAGATCGTTCCTTTGTTGAAAATGAGGACAACCACTGTAGCCAGCCCATGGAATTTCCAGCACTCTAGCCTTGCTTGATCTTCATATGTTTTTCACTTCTTTGTTTTGGTACATTTTATTGTGGTCCTGACCTCATACAAGAATAAAATTTTCTGTGCCTTTTATGTCTTTTGCATTGCAAGCATTGCTCATACATGCAATTCAGTATTACTCCTTATGTCCCAGGCCTGCTTCTGAAGCAACTGAAGCAACTGAAATTTTGCTTTTGATTCAAGTAAAGCAGCTGCACATTGGAATCAATACACTCTAACACTATAACTGAGATAATTACCAAGATGCAAAGGAACAACAGAAAAATTAATTGCTTAAAATGTTTCTCTTTTCCCTTTTATTTAATAACCATATCTGAAGGGGGAAAACTTGCAGCTGTCACCTGTCCATCTAGGTCTGGGATGCTTGAATTCTGTTGTTCAGGCCCCTCAGTGGACCTGAGAGTTATGTTTGAATACTCTTGTGGCAGCAGCAACAGAACACATCACCATTTTGTATGCGTGAGGAGGAGTCATGGCCCACTCCAGTGAAGACAGCCGGAATGGCATGTCTGTGCCATGGTACACAGGTACAAAAGAAGAGGTTTGCCAGATGAAGCAGGGGAATACTCAGCTCATTGTGTATGATGCAGTCAACTTTTGAAGGGCTTGCTGATTCCTGTTGGCACTCATCTTGAAGTCTGGGAACACTTAGCCTAGGTGAAACCCCAGTGCTATTGCTATGCCTTCAAAATGCTCATAGACTTTCATGAGAATTATATTGGATTATAGATATAGTAAATGGGACAAATAATTTTAAATTTCTGTCCAATGGAATACAGCAATTGTGGTTGTGGTTTACTCTTACAGGTTTAATAGCAGAATGGATGAAATCCAACCCTAATAAACTCAGTAGCAAAATCTCTATGGTTTTATGGTTCCATGATTTCAAGCTAATGTGTATTTTTCGCTTATTTTAATAGAACAGAAATAATAAAAGTGAGATTAACTCCTTACTTGCATCATTGTAAATCAGGAGTGATACCAATTATTTCAATGTGAAAGAGGCTTAGGAGCAAGACTTATAACAACAAATGTGTTTTCAGAGGAGTGATTTGTACCTGTCAGCTTACTACATGAAATGGCTACACATTTTTTTTGTGTAGAAAAGCATTTTGTTCATTAGCAAATATTACAAAAAATTCAAATCTGCAGAGAGTATCTGTATCCTCAACCAATGTTAAGTGGAAAGAAAGCTACTTTGTTTCTTCAAGTCAAATGGTTTGTAGCACTCTTCATCCACTTTCCTCCTGAATCTCAACGGCCTTTTCTATGTGAAGTTAACCGACGAGGAGGAATACTAAGTGTATTGTTTCAGGATAAATCTTTTCAAAATCACTGTCTGATTAGTTTCTGACATCCAGGTAAGATATCTCTCCTAATAATGTAAGACACTAATATGGCAACAAATATAAATTACTTAGACTGGTTATTATTTCTTCTGTGTATAGTTTTCTCTTTAAGAGACCAGCATTTGTTTTCTACGTGACTATAGAAGCAATTTCCTGGGTTGTCTGTGATGTTCTCTGTGCTGATTCATAGGTTTTTCATCCCTATTTTAATTTTTCAGAAGGCAGTCTAGTACTGCCCCTGAAAGTTGCTCTTCCTTATCCATCAAAGACATCAGAGATGATACGAGAATTGGAAGGCCACCATTAGTGTCACAGAGCCATTCAGTTTTTGTAAACTCAAAGCACTTTTCCTGCAAAAGGAGCTCCAGATGTGCCAGTGACTTTTGCGATTAGGTCAGGCATCCTTCAGAAAGTAGACTGAATATGTCAATTCCTCTCACAAAGACCTGAAGCTGCTGAAAAGGTAGGACCTGTGGCTTCTCAGGGCAATACTTCTAGCACTTTAACCACACTCAACTAAGTGGCAGAGAGTAAATTTTTCAGGCTAGAAAAATAATTTTCTAGCCTTTCAATCAATAAACAAAACACTATTTTGTTTAAAATTGCAAAAACTCATTTGATTGCTGTATTTTGGAAGACACATAGTAGTCAAGTTCATAGAAAATTATCAACAACACTCTTCTGAAAGCATCTTGGAATAATTAGTACTTCTGTACTCTCTAGGTATTAATGTCAGTTCATCATTAAAAAAAAAAAAAAAAGAAAAGGTGTTTCATCTTCCAAGAAACTTACAGCTAATCTAGGATCTGTCAATTCATTTGTTTATTGATCAGGGACTCCATGTACATAACCCAGTGAAGCCCCTATTTGGCAAGTCGACTAATTGAATGCATATCTTGGACCAGTGAATAGTAGATTAACTGCTTGACTGCTTAAATGCATATATTCAAGCATCTTTCTGAAACTAAGCCCAAACCTGGAGTAATGGGCAAAAGCACTTACAAAGTCTGTGTTACACAGATGTATGCCATTCCTTCTGTGATGATGCCTCCACAGGGAAGCTCTTCTCCACTGGAGTATGCAAGCTGTCAATGGAAAAAGGAAAATTCATGTCTACAGTGGATGGGTCTTTTCCTGAAGCTCAACTATGATTATGAAAGCCTCTGACAAATGACCCAAGAATAATCATTAAACAAAATCAGGGCTAAATAGCAAATACATGTTATTGTATGTTTATTTAATAAATAACAAAGTGCAAATTATTAAATTTTTGGCAGAACTGTTTTCTTCTAAAAAGAAGGTTTACTTCAAGTCAAAACATTTTGACAAAGACTGTGTTAATGTGTAATTTCAGTAAGGTAAATTTTGTTACATTTAGTTACAATGTTACTTTTAATAGTATATCTTTTTGTTGCATATAGGAATACATATCCCATGGGGCAAAAATATATGTTTTGAAGTAGCATGAGTAAGTTCTTTGGTTTTCTGGCTTTTTAATTTTGATCTCAAAAAGTTTGATTTCCTACAAAAACAAAGCCAACCAAATATGTAACTGAATGTTTGGTAAATTTTCTTCAGTCAAACCGAAGTATATTCTACATCCACATTAGAAAGAAATCAAGAAAGTTCTTGCTGGAAATCCTTTATAACTCCCACGCTACTTCAAGAATTTTACAGGGAAATTGAAGGACATATTTGTTCAGTATATTACACTATAACTTGATTGACATCTCAGTATTGTGATATGTATGTATAATAATAATATTTTATAACATTTGCTACAATAAAACAATAAGCTTTACATTAGCTTTTGTGCAATATGCATTGGATTTCCTGCCACTCAGCTTTGAAATGTAGAAGTTCATCAGACCTATCAGTAATATATGATACAACAAAAACATATTTACTCAGGTCAGTAGGTATCTAGGGGTAATGGATGACAGCATGAGGTGGCACTTGCTGTCCTGTCTTTAAGCCAATTTAATTTTTTTTTATTTTTCTAAGGAAGGCTCTACAATCCCAGTCACAAGGCAAATAAAAATATCAAAGTATATATATACAGAAGAAAAAAGAAGGCTAATTAAATATACTTAATGACTTTCACTCAATGCTCCCCAATGCTTTGCCAACATTGTTTTCTTTAATTATCCTTTGCTACATCTCTGTAACAGTGAGGTATTAAGTAATTATGCTAGTAGATATTGCATAGATACTCAATGCTCTCATCAGAGACTAGAACCAGCTTTAGAGAAAGCCACGTGGAGGGCAGAGGTAAGTTGGTAGGATAGTGCCTGTGGCAGTATCTTTTGGTGCTGTAATCATTCAAACCTCTCTCACCACTTTCCTGCTGATGTTAGCTGTTAGAAGGGAAATGTGCTTGCTGACACTTGGCCTTGGCTCACTGCCTACCAAAGCCACCTGTGGGTTCAAATTCCTTTGGCATAGTATGCTAATATGGTTGTTATAACCTTATCCTGAGAAACAAATGCTGAGTAGTATTTAACGTAATCGTTTTACAGATAAGGCATTGGAAGTGCAGGTTGCACATGAGGTTTAACTCCAAAGTCAAGGATGGTATTTAATGGTAGAAAGTATTTTTGCTTTTCATGTCAGCTAAACGTGGCTAAAGTGTACATGCAGAATGTCTCTAGGATCTGTCTGACTTGCACAGTATCGGACTTGAAATCAGTGATGATGACTGAAAAAAGATGTTATCCTAACACTTAACTTCTTATTCCAGTTGGTCTCTAAGAGTGCCTCTGTTAGCTCTTATGAGCCAAGACGCCTACATGATGATGTTTCTTTCCTTTGAGGATGCACTGTGAAAATCTGGATGTAAAACCATTAATGCTTTTAATTAAATTGATGCTTTTAATGCTGCCCCGGATTTTTCTTGTCTCAGTAGGTATGGCATGACAGATATACTGCTGTGGAGTCCACATTAAATACCTCGTTACTACAGCTAGCATTATTATGTCTTCTATTTTGAAAGAACATTTGCCAAGAGAATCTCAAAATCTGTACACTAATCCAAAACTCTATCTTCACACTGGTGCTTGCATGTGCCTGTCACAATTTTTATTGGAGAACAGCTCATAATGCAAGACTTGACAGAACAGATATAGCAGGTGATATTTAAAGGTAAAAGTGTGGGAGATTTCTTTTGTTGGAGTATATGATCCAGGTTCCTCAATATAGTGGGGAACCAAGGGCAGCAGTTTAAAAATCATGAAATGTGCTGAATGTATCAGCTGCTTGGCACCCTGACTAGTTATAGATGGAGTATTAAAAGAGGAGCATTCTCCATCTATTCATGAAATGCCTATGTGTGAAATAATTGTCATACAAAAAAAGGTGTATGTTTAACTGTTTTGCAGCATTTGCTCAGTGTATTTGGGCATTTCTGAAAACAAAACAACTCTAAGCATGAATGTACAACAAACAGGAGTTGCATGGAATTGTCATCTAGATGTTAGGGAGATAATCATGTTTGGCATGCCTTATGCCCATACATTCCATCTGCCTGTCTTGCTTACAGCAGGCAATGAAACAATTGTGCTCTAATTTCTGATGAGAGAAATTGAAAGTTTGCACTCAGTTTCCTTTGTGTGTGATTCCTTTGCCAAGGTACTGCCCATGACATACTCTGACACTGCAGAGTGCTTTTGTGTGTGTGTGTGTGCGTGCGTGTGTGCCATGCAGAGAGCTAGGCAGAAGCACAACAAAACTTTTGTAAACTGGTGGATTCATCAAGAAAAAGGATAGAAAAAAACAACAAGAGGCTTCTGTTATGTAAATGACACATAATCTTGGTGAGCTGATATACTGCATATTGTTGAAGTACTGTATTCCAGTCAGTTAAGTTACCTATGGTATAGAAAAAAATCTATCCTAATGAAATTCCAGTTTCTGAGGTTGATCTCGAAGTTTATGTGGCATTAAGAGTACTGGCTGTGATGCTGAGCCATCGCCTCCTGAATTTTGTTTCCCTGGCCCTCCCCACCCACTTTATTTTCCCTAGCTGCATTGTTAGATCAAGGTAACACAACCTAACCATGTTTGACCTTGCTATGGATGGCTACAACAACCTGTCTAGGATCAGAGGGTCATGACAGTTTATTTGATAGTGCCTCTTTGCTAGGGGTAAGCTGGGAGTAAAAATGGTGGAGGCAGGACTCTGGGGCAAAATAATAATTTCTGAAGTAAGACAGAGTGCACCTGTGGTGTTGAGGACCAGTAGTGAGCACTTCCCATGTCATGTGATTCAAGGTGTGTTAAAAGGAGGTCAGAAGCCATTTTTCTCAGCTTAATTAATCTTTCCCAGCATCTCTTAATTACTGCTCTATCTCTTAAATTGATTTATTGTTGTATCACAGATAAAGCTGAACAAGTGCATTAATGAATTCAGCTTCTAGGATGATGGGTTATTTGTTATATGTACTAGTGATTATTTTCTTTCTATGCAATTTTCAAAGGAAAATCAGGGATCATATACCTACACACTCAATGGTCCCAGTAGGATTTTACACCCTGAGTCAAGGACCTTCCTTCTCCAAATACCCTAGAGTCTTGTCAGCTATAAATAGAACAAGCGTGATAACTGGGACTACTGCTGTATTGCAAAAAACAGTATATTGTTTATTAGTGATTGTCACAGTCCCCCATTAGGATGAAAACTTCTTTCAGGAATCTGTAGCTGAGATTCACCAAAGCAGATCTGGAGTTCTAGCTGCTAGACACAACATCATGAACTCCTAGTCTGGTGGAGTAAACCACTGCTTACAGGCTGGAGAGTTTGCAATCACTCCGCTGGGTTAGCATATAAGCATGCAACATCCTGATGAATGATGGGTGAAATTCTTACTTACATGTTTAAATAAAGAGACTCCTTTTCAAATCCAGACTCGTGACTTCAAGACATAGGGAGTAGCATGGGCCCACCATTAAAATACAGAATGTTATTCTAGTATTCTCAGACATGTTTCATTCCTAATTACATTACAAAAATTATACTTTATTTATATGCATATTGCTTAAATAGAGACCATTGTATCCACAGAGAATTACTAAACGGGAAGTAAGCACTAAAAATATCTTATTCCTGAATTAACAAAAACATGCATTAACAATGATGTATCTTATACCTGAAACCGTATTTAGTAACTAATTTGACCAACAAGCAAAGAGAGAGTTCTGCCATGCAATTCTTTTTTTTTTTTTTGACCTTCAGCTATCATGCTGTTGCAAAGATCTAATGCATAATACTATGCAAAACACTTTTAAAGCACTTTTTTTTTTTTAACAGTACACATCAATATTTACAAAACCAAAGTATTTTAGAAGCTGTCCAATGAGAGAAAAATATAGTCAGGATACATGAAAGAAACAACAAAGATATACCAGGAAATTCAGATTAAATACACAAAATTACTATTAAAATCTGGTGAGTATTGCTCAAGGGGAGAGGCAGTCCTGAATCCAAGTGAGGAAGGTGGGTGGGTTGGTGTCTCAGCTATACAGCCAGGACCTCTGACTCTGGAGCAAAAGCAATGGTAATGGAAAAGGACTGGAATTGGAGGAGGAGGACGGAGGAAACTGGTGTCCCTTCAATGCTCTTGCTAAGTCTGCAGCTGCATTGCTTTTTATGAGTAGTGAGAACATTAAGAAACACTAGAGAACATTAACCTCTATTCCAAATGAAGTGAAAACTATTCTGTAATATTAAATGTCAGAAAGTTATCCAGGGCTAGTTCTTCAGCTGGTGTGAATCAATATGATAAATTGGTTTGGTCCCCCAAAAGTAATGGAATCAGGGTAACTTAAACAAGGTCAGCATTTAATATGAATTAATTCTTTAACTTTACCTCTTACTGTGACTTGGGGATTTACTGTTTAAAAAACCATGTGTGAATCCAACCTTGGAGAAATAGCCATACAGCCAAATGCGGGGCCAGATACTCAGTGTGAGAGTGATAACTGAACACTGTTTCAGAATAATTGCATAGAAGCCAGGATTTATTTTTTTCTCCCCTGGTACAAGCCTGTTAAATTAGATTACATTGTGTTCCAGTGTTCAGACCGTGATGTGTGTTCTGCAAGCTCTGCTTGGCCTGCTGATCTGCTATGGAGGTGTCAATTTTGAAGTTGCTGTGGTGCAAGGGAGAAATGACACACTGAGTTAATGCAATAGTACTTTACCCAAGAAAATCAGGGTTCTACTTCAAATTTGACATTGCTTTGGCAGTGCCAGGCTAGTGTAGGTTCTTGTTCCCACCCCTCCAAACAGACACAGTGCAGTGCTGTAGAGCTGACACCAGCAGTTAGTGCATATGCAGAAGAGATGGGGACTGCAGAGGGACGGGTGCTCACAGGCATTGTCAGAGGGGACCTGACTGCAAACATTTCAGGTAGCACACCCTGTGCTTCCTCAGCACACTGAGAGTTCACTTGGCTTCTCTACACATGTCAAAACAATAACTATTACATCCTCCACCCCAAAACATGCAGATTAATAGAGGCTGGGGGTGGGGAGATTTTGCTGATTATTGACTGTAATGAACGAGAGTGGGTGGTGATTGCACATAGCAGAAACCTAGAAGAAAAGCAGTATGATATAATTTCACCCTGGGAATCTATTGCTATGGCAACAAAGGAGAGATTTTTCTTTCTTTCTTTCTTTCTTTCTTTCTTTCTTTCTTTCTTTCTTTCTTTCTTTCTTTCTTTGTTTCTTCTTTCTTTCTTTTTAAATAGGGTTCAATACAAAATTATCACAAAAGCAGAAATAAGATTTCTAAGAAACCTTTTCTTGTTTTTGCTTGTATTTTATTCAAGCGTATTGTTACTGAAATATTTGTAAGCATGAAAAACAAATGTTTGTGGCCACTAACATTTCTCCGAAATGAAATAAAGTACTGTTGTGTTAGCTTTATTGACTTAGTGTGAAGTCCCAGTAAAAACCCTGTTCAGGCTACTGACCACTTGCAGTTTACATTCCTTTTACAGCTATTGAAGTGTTCCTTCAGATTTAAAAAAATGTACCTGAGATCAGGATTGGGCCTGCACCATTTTCTGTTTTATATAGATGAAGACTGGAACAATTACTTTTGCTTAAAGCTACCGAAGTAGCTTTTCATGGCCATTACAGGACACTCTGGCAGCAGCATTTCACTTCAGGAATCGCAGCACCTTGGGCTGGTGAATAGGTGCTTGGGGAGGTAATTTTCTACATTTTCTGTGTGAGAAAGGTTAAAGATTTGCAGTAACATTAACTGAAGGAGCAGTGCTAATCACCCCTCTACAGGAAGAATTAAAGCCTTTTGTCAGAAGGCCAGATGAATGGCTCTGTGCCGGAACTGCCTGCTAAAACCCTGGAATAACCACTGTGTGTCTGCTGGAGAGAAGCTTCTGGTACAAGGAAGAGTGACCAGTTCTTTCCCTCTTCAGGATTTAAATGAGCATTGTGAGATACTAGCTAGATGAGCCAAGGATTAGCCTGCACTGGAGATGTGCTCCCTGTTTCCCCTTGAAGACACCTTCATTTCATGATTTTAGGCTTCATCCCACCGTTTTCCTAATGTCTGCACTATGGGAATCACATTTGCTGTTTCTTTGCTGAGATATGATGTTAATTTCCATTGCACACTCATGTTTACACTATTTTAGCTCTACACCAGGCATAATTATATTTTTTCATTATATTGATTATGTATTTTGCAATATCTGTTTTTTGTATGATATGAAAATGATCTTTTCCCACGACTTTCTTCTTACATAGAACTTGAAAAAGAGATATCTGCTGTTGTGAGATACCCTGAACTCCATGCACAAAAACTTCTGGGACCATCAATAATATTGATAGTCAAAATACAAATTTAGTGAAGAAAGGCAGCATGCCTACAGCAAGAGACAAACAAAGCAATTTCTCTCTGTATGACTAGTTTGTACAAAATACAAACAAACCAAATCCAAAATCAAAACAAGAAACAGAGAAGAAACAAATGAGAACCAGGGACTGAATTCGAGAGGAGACAAAACTAAACACAGCGATGGGATCCTAAGGGTTTTTTCCTCCAATCTGCCAATAGGAAAAGAAAGGATGCCGTTCTGTTTAAAATTCAGTTTAGAAGCACTTACCAGGCTGGGAGGTGCTGAAATACCGATGTACCATCTTTTCATTATATTTATCTTACATATATAGTAAATCAGATTGCCAGTCATCGCTCATCTTTGGACCATTTTGGAAAGCTGTTTGGGACCTGTATTGTATATAAGAATCTGTGGTTGACATTGACCTTACTCAGAGGTTCTGGAGCACCCACTTCCTCACCTTTGTTCCCAAGCAAGGCTGCAAACAAACCTTAGCATGTGTGGGGTGTCCTGAGATGAGAAGATAGGACAAAGAGGGAAGTCTTCTTAAGGCGTATATAGATCTGGCAGTCTTTGGCTGGAAAAACCATCTGTAAGGATCAGTGCTGCTGAGAAATTTTTCTGAGACCAATTTTTCTCTCTCTTCAAGTGTCTTGCCTATAAATTCTGAATTTGCAATCATAGGACTCTGTCCCGCAGACAAAGATTCCACCACATAATTACTGCTCACAGTAATTGCAACAGTTGTATCTTGGTGGAGAGTGACTAAATTATATTTCCACGACACAGAAGAAATGCATATTGGTCTTAGAGTTCTTGCTGCATAAAGAACAAGGACAGCCCCATGTGCTTTTTTGGCCTGGTATCTGCTTTTAATATTTATTTGCTCTTCTTGTTCTCACAACGTCACTACCAGTTTTCCTGCTGGCAGGCCCTCTGGCAGGAGCCCCGGACCCTCTGATGTGAGGAAGCCTTGGCACTGCTGCTAGTGTCAAGCGGAGTATCGGCTTCTATCCCTTTGTGTTGCTAATGGAGCTTAAAATGAGCATGGCTCTCCTATGTGTTTGTACAGTAACTTCACACTGTTTTTTTCAGAGTTGTCTTTTTCTTTTTTTTTTTTTTTTTTTAACTAATCAAGGCTGACAGTTATTAGAAAGACCTCTGTGAATACCATGGAGTACTTTTAGGTTGCTGTTAGTTAAGCCTAACTTATAATGATATTTCTTTGAAACCAGCTGTGTTTAGTATGAACTGATTTTTGTTGAGTATCAATGCTTGGAATTTATGCAGCAGAGACCTCCCTCCTTGTATGTAACAGAACAGTAGCAATTTTACTTCCCGTTAAACAATACAGATTTACTCTGCCTTGTATCTGTGTAGGCTGCAGTAAAAGTGCAGGTTTTTCCTGTGTAAAAGTGTTATTGAATTGAAAAAGGAAAAAATCAGTATTCCATAGAAATTTAGCATCTAATAGCTATGAATGGAGAATTACATCCCTGTTGCAGTGCTCTCTGGGTTGTTCTAAGCATTCTATAGAAAGCTTGTCCTTCCCTACTAAACTCCATAGGAATTTCTCCTAAATGCTGGACTGGAAGTAGACTCTAAGCATTAGGAACCATTATAATTTTATTAGACTATTAGAAGTTATCATTTAGTCTGCCTTACATAGGTGTCATTCTTCTGGGACCACAAAACAATTCAAACCCAGAATTATGGTTGTGCACTTACGCAGCAGCACCACTGTAATGGGGAGGGGAAAGATGGGGAAGGAGTGGGTGGGTGTGTAGCTACAGCTTTACCCTGGTAGAAAGAAGAGAAATAGGATGGATGTTCACTCTAATCTTTAACTCCAAATCAGTAGTATGACCCACATTATGTGGCGCAGCTACACTACTTAAGCATTGGGTATTGTTCAGGGTTCAGCAAATAAACATACTATTAAATTGGTGCGTTTTAATAAATATTGTGGTGTGAGTGCTGGAACTGTGTTTACCTGTGGGCTGCAGAAGGAAACTCTAGTGTACATTCAGGGATTGCACTCCTATGAATGACTGGGGTCCATGAGATCCTAGTATCACAGCAACATCCATGAGTAATGATCTTTGTTTCTGAGACTTGTTTATATAAAAACCACTGCTAGTGGTTTCTTCACCAGAACGACTGCAAAAGTGGTCCCACCATCTTCAGCATGAGCCATGGGGCAGTTCTTTGTGGCGGGAACCACTTTGTGCTAGGTGTCTGTACAGCCATTAACACCCACAGAGTTTTAATAATGAAAAGGCTTAGTTTTGCAATGGTACAGAAAATAAAGAAACATAATTTAAAACAGTACTTCCTAAATTACCTCTCCTAGGAATATGAAGGAATTTAAGGAGTTATTATGCTTGCACACAGTAATGCTATGTAGCTAGTCTTTGTGCTCACCAGGTCACACTGCATTCACCGCTCAGGAGAATGTAACTCAGGAGAAGGTAAACTCCTTCAGCACCTGACAGTGAGCTATTCGCTTTGTTTATGCTTGTGTCCTGCTTCTGAGATTGGAGAAGGGAACCTCAGTTCTACACACTCCTCACTGAGATTCACTTCCTCCCTCCCAAGTGCAGTAGGATTAGGGAACAGAGACACGACTTTAAATCAGGACTACCAAGCAAGCAAAGGTGTGAGATTGATGTAGTGAGGCTTTTTTTACCCCCTCTTTGGCAGGTAAAGACAAAGAAGATGATGCTGGAATTTGGTCTTATGTAGGAACACAGGAAAACAATGCTCTGTAGAAGAATAATCGTAGTGCCCTTGTAGAGTCCTTGTCTTAAAACTTCTGCTTAAGCTACTGTTTCCATTTGGCCCTGAAACTTCTGTGCAAGAGAAAAGGCTTTCATCAACAGTTTCCCTATAAAATGATAATCTACCACAATGTCAACTATTTCATGGAGAGGAGACCAAGCAGGACAAGACTGGCTAGCCATAAATTTCTATTTATTTCATTTTCTCTGCAGTCACTGGTATTAGTTCATTCATTTGTTCAATGTGTAAAATAACCAGCTGTTGTGGTTTAGGGATAGTACTCTCTAATTCAGTGCCCCCAAGAAGACTGTCCCAAGCCAGAAGACACTCACTTGCTCCCCCCCCGCCCCCAGTCCCCTTCCCCCTTCCTGATCTAGGGATGAAGTTGAGACTTGAAGGCACAAAAGGGTGAAAATCATGGGTTGAAATAAGAATAATTTGCTGGTAACAGAAATTTAGTGGAAACAACAATTTACTGGAAAGAGTAATGTGGCTTGGTCACACCCCCTCCTTCTGATCTGGGCCAGAACCAGGACACCAGTTCTTAAAGCCACTGTGTTTAGACAATATTGGCCTGAATAGAAGAACATACATTAAAATCTTTGAATTCTGTGTAGGGCAACAAAAACATACTGACTTTTGTAAAATAAAACAGAGGGAGTATTACATTAAATACCTCATAAATTTTCATAAGAGCGTAGAGCCTTTTTAAATTGAAGTTACTGATTCTGACATTTCAGATCATAACTACAGAACCTGGGAAAAAATGTAAATTTTCTTGTCAGTGCTACAAGAAAGATTACCCTATGCATTCTTGTGCAGAGATACATGGTGGCTCCACACATGCATACATTAACTTCAGTTCCAGGATTTCAGGTCAGCTGGGCTATGGGTAGTTAAACATTAGGCCTGGCATTCTACAGTGTGCAAGCCACATCCACACTTCACACTTTCATTTTTGTTGTTAACAGAGAGGTCAGATGCTGTGATCATGCCTGAACCAAGTATTTTGCTTCCAGGGAAACACTAACATAGTTTACTGCTGAGCATTCTGGTGCGGTCATAGCTCCAGATTTTTTAAGCAGTTCTTTCCCCTTCACTCTAGTGTGAAACTGGTAAAATAAACACTTTTCTCATGCAGTTTTATCTACATGGGTGTGTCTTTTATATCTGCTGCATCAATTACGTTTATGAAATATTTTAGAGAGTTGCGGCATGTAAGTCACAGTTCCTTACAGTCTGAACTACATTTATTGGTTCTTGAAAAGGTAGGGGCATCCTGAGAAAATGATAGAGGTGACAGAAATCTTCCACGGACCAGTGTGTGCCCTTGATGACTCCACTGGGATTTCTCCACTCTAGAATTACAGGTGCGCTATCTAGAGTCAATGCTGTGTAACTCTTGTTTATTTTGAAATTTGTTCTTTTATTTCTATAGTATATTGTTTTTATCTCCCTTTCACCCAGTTTATTTCCTGTGTATTTCTTCATCTGGCTTGGTTTCCTATCCTATACCTTCCCATTTTTTGTTGCTAGAGGCTCTTTCTGCCTTGACCACTTTCCAGCATCTGAGCTCTGTCTCAGGCAGCTAGGACTCAGTGCACTGCCTGATCACATAGACCAGAGCCAGAGTTGCAGCCTAGTACAGCCCTGTGCTTCCTTCCTCTAGCCTTAGACCATGAGTTATGAACTGCTCTTGGTCTATCAGATCTGGGAACAAGGAACTTGGAACTGTGGCCTGTGATCCTCTTCCCCTTTTCAGTAATCCTAGAAATCAGACAGTACACTGACAGCATCTGTCTGGATTTTCTGTGAAAATCCTAATACAAAGCATGTTGAGCCCTTTCCTATTTTAATTCTGCTTTTCAGACACTATTTCTAGAAGACGATGAATTCCTGATCTCTGATTTTCTCTGTTAACAGAGCTCATTAGAGAAACCTTGCAGTACCAGACACCTGACCTTTCTTCTTCCTGACATTTATCAGTCACTCTGAAGGTGTAATCTCTTTACAGCTTGTGAAAACCTATTTGCCTCATAGGAAGCTGGTGTCCTTGATCACAGAATGAGATCACACTGTAGCACCTGGCTCTTTATGAATCTAAAGGGAAACACAGGAGCAATGCCACTGACAGATAAATGGGAATGAGAAAAGCAGGTGTTTATAACGATGATGAGACCATGGAAAAAAATTGATGCCTCATGAATAAAGTAGATAGCATCCAGGAAGTTGATAACAAAACCAAATCTATCAAATGAGTCAGATTTCCATTGTGGTTATATATGTTATATATGTGTAACATATGTTATATGTGTTTTGACAGCAAAAGAGCTTCTGGAGAATCTCTTGCCTCAGATGTAGTTGTAAAGGATACAAAGACCAAACTCAGTTCAGCATTTGCAGATTAATCAAAACATGGAGCATCAGATTTTCACGTGACCGTTCATACAAGAATGAATTTGGTGCCTCCAATAGAAGAATAGAAAAGATAAATGATTAATACCATGTTCTTGACATAAGAGATTACTTCTGGTGTTTCTACAACATGGTGTCAGTTGCAGATCATAAAAGAGAGGAGGCCTTTTTATGTAGTTTCTGGATAGAAGAACAAGACAACAGAAGTTGTACCCATAGTTGCCACAGTTTACCTCTTGACTCCTTTAGCCATCATGTTTCTCAGCAAAGTCTCTACACAGGTCTTAAAAGGACCCAGTGGACCTTCTGTGAGGAAAGGAGGACAGTAATGTCCATTTCAATTTCTTTCCTACTCAGACATTTGGCCTTCTTGACTGTTGTGACTGGCTGCTGTAGAGTGTAGATAATGGCTGTAGTAACAGAAATAATTAATTTTGCTTCAACACTTATGATAAGAGTTGACAACCGTTCCCTCACCAAAACAGATGTTTTCCTTTCACTCATTAGGCAGGGTGAAGGAGCAGAAAGGATGGAGCTGGAAAGGTCTTTCTTGTCCAGGATGAGTCTGTTGCCTGTTTCCAGACCTGGAAGTCCATAAGGCCTGTTAGCCTATTAGAGAAAGTATGCTGATAAAAGACCCCTGATGCCTGTTTGTAGGGCTGCAGGAAGCCAGCACCTCTCCTTGTAGTTAGGCTTGAATATTTTCATCATTTAATTTGGGAAACTTAGAAGTGAGGGGGAACTACAACCATGGTAGCTCAGTTATACAGTTTAAATCATTTAGTCCAACACGCAACTCCTGCTTTCTTCTCCCTTCAGTTGGACTACACTTTCTACATCGTATTTTCTTCTACTTTCTGTGCAGTTCAGACTGAGAGATGCAGTAAACTTCCAAATGAGGTAGGTTATGTTAGGCTCTATACTTCTGCCCCAGCATGAGAGAACATTTCTCACTGAGGAAGCTGCATTTCAGGGCTGCTAAAGTTGCCTTTGATTAGTACCTTTGCCTTCTAGTGGTGAGTCACGCTATTCTTCCCTCCTGTGAAAGCTAATCTTAGTTGTTGTTTTGGGACAAATACCTTACAACTGCAATTATTCACTACCAGTGAACTCAGTGCCTTTCTATTTACAGCAAACTTCCTACACTCTGTTGTCTTATGAGAGATCTGAACTTAACAGAATCACAGGGGATGGCACCGTACCCTTCTGTGTTAGAAAGAACTTAAGAAGAAAATTATGTGATACAAGAAGCAGTGAGGTGGGAAGGGGCAATGGAATACTCTTGCACAGAGATGTTCAAGACACATTTTCTTGTAAGGAGGTGAAAAGGACTCTGAAGCCATAAGAAGCAATGGGCCATTCATTATCCTCTCACTATCCAAACTCAAAAAGTCCTATGTTCCGGATTAGTTGAACACCTCTTGATACACAGCATAACATCATCCTGCTGGAGAAGGGGAATCCATCTAAGAAAGGTAATGCCTTGAAAGAAATGCTGTCATGGTCAATAATTAAGTTGAATGACTGTGTAAACATAGATAACTGTATGCCAAAAAAGCTTTGCTTCCTGCTGGGAAAATTATCAGTGATTAAGGAGTGCCTACACCTCTGCTACAGGGAAGCATAAAACCTATTTAAATGTGTGCAATGAAAAACAAGACTGAGAACCAGAAAACAATCAGTTGCTCAGGCTGTAGTGACAGTGGGATCTATCAACTTCATTTAGAGGTTTGTTCAACACTGCATATCATAGACTTACAGAATGGATCAGGTTGGAAGGGATTGTAGTGGGTCATCTGGTCCAACCTCCCTGCTCAAGCAGGGTTATCCTAGAGCACATGGCACAGGATTGCATCCAAGCACTTCTGGAGTATCTCCAGTGAGGGAAACTCCATAACCTTTCTGGGAAGTCTGTTCCAGAGTGCAGTCAACCACACAGTGAAGAAGTTTTTCCTCATGTCCAGGTGGAATTTCCTGTGCATCAGTTTCTGCTTGTTGCCTGTTGTCCTATTGCTTGGCACCACTGAGAAGAGCCTGGCTCCATCATCTTGGCACCCTCCCTTCAGACACTTATAGATATTCAGGAAGTACCATCTCTGTTGTCTTTTCTTGAGGCTGAACAGGCCCAGCTCCCTCAGAAGAGAGATGCTCTAGTTCCCTAACCATCTTTGTATTCCTCTACTGAACTCTCTCCAGAACCTCTAAGTCTCTCTGTATCATAGATTCAAGAATGGTTTGGGTTGAAAGGGACCTTAAAGATCACTTATTTTCAACCCCTGCCATGAACAGAGACACCTCCCACCACACCAGGTTGCTCAAAGCCGCATCGAACCCTGGCTTGAACATTTCCAGAGATACATTTGAGTGTTGCCAGATGCTGCTGTATTCCATGAATGAGTTATTCATATATTTTTCCAGGTTAAATATCCTAAGGTGGCAATACAGTTGGAAGACCTAATAGCAGCAGAAGGAGAGATCCCCAGTTAACACAATTGTGCATGGCACTGGCCTCCAGGCTAACAAAGGTTTGTCAGTGCTGGTTTGGGGCATATGACTCCCACCCAGCCCATGGGACTATCATGAGTTGGTTTGACTTCCAAGAAACTGTACCCCAAATATGTCTTGATCAGACTGTGCAATGTGCAATATGAGTAGGGTGATTGCTTCTCCAGAAACCATGTCATCCTGCTCTCATATCTTGCTTCTGAGTCAATCTTAGTGTTACACTATCCGATTTGTTTACTTAGTCCAGGATAACAGCTTGTTAAAGAAAAAATTTATTATATTCTATCTTCACGATTAGCTGTTGACACAAGATGCAATCCTGAAGTTGCTTTGCATTTTTATACAAAAGAGAGAAAAGTGGCAGCAATGGAAAAGGTGTAACCTGGTCTTCAGACTTGCTCATTTTGTGTTACTAAGACATTTTACTTCCTGAACCTAAAGATCTCTGTCGTTCATCATTGTATACCACACTTGTGGGGATTACTTACAAGGAAACTTAACATTATAAAGGAATGAAACATATTTCTAGCAGCATTTAATTCACCTTGGTGGATAAGAAGTAAGGAGAAGAGCCATTTCAATGAGGTCAGCCTGCTCTCCACCAGCGAATATAAGATTCTGAGAAAGTTTTGGTGGTGGGCAAATGGCTAAAAATTACTCATTTTTTTTCCCTCTAAACTTCCCATAAAGTACCATTTACTCCTTAGCAAATACCATTTATTTGTCTTTAGAACTATTCTGCTCTTGTGGGTTCCAGATTCCCATTCCAATGTATTTCAGGTGCTATTGGGCCTAATAGGTCCCAAGTTTAATTCTTTCCAGAACATGAAACCAAAAGTCAATCAAATTATAGAATACAGAATCTAGCAGCTTTTTCCCTTTATTTTTATTAATATGCTACAGTCACTTATAAAGCAGTGCACATCCACTTTGATGAATATGTACCTTCTGGATGGCCAGACAAGTCTTAATCCTTGCCTAGGATATCAGGAAGCAAGGTAAAACACCAATGCTCTCAGGCAAATTGCTAATAAGTTTGTTTTAGTGTCTATATGCAGGAAGGTCACATGACTTCATGTTTACAGTAGTTAAATGCTACCAGGCAGAAATTGAAAGGAAATTATCTATAATTCCTGTAATTCAAAACAGCTTGCAGCATTTGCTGCCAGCACAGATTGTTCAGGTTTGGATGTTGACTGAAGTATTAAAAAATACAAGCTATGTAAAATTGATCATTAATTGATGAAAAGGACTAAATGTTTCCTATGGAAGGCAAAAAACATCCACCTACTTTCTATGTCACTCCCACTGTAGCACCACTCTCCTTGCCCACTTACTTTCCCATTCCCAGGTATTTTACTACAGCTACATCTTGCCCTTTATAAACTACCCATCTTTTCTATCATTTGGCTGCTTTAATAGGGAAGTTGCAAGTCATACTGGTTTGCAACAGCTCCTGTGATGTATGCAAAAGAGGAAAACCAGGATCAGAGTCACATGTTTGTGTTTGCTTGTAGCCTAGGAAGGCATTTGAACTCAGGTTTGCAGGAGGAACAGGTGTATCTTTTTTGTTGTTGCAATTTACAGTATGTTTCAAAAATTGTCATGGCTTAAAGACTGATGTTGAATTCATGCTTTCTTTGATAAGAAAAAAACAAACCAGAACCCGCTATCCTTGTACAGGTCTGAAAGAATGTAAAGCATAGCATCAAATGAAGATCTTTTATGCAGGCAGGCAAAAATAAACGGCTTCCTTCCTTACTGTTTGCTAAGATCTTCTGACAAAAAGAGGCATGCCTTTTATGAAAAACTGTTCCCTGCTTCTAAAAGAACTCTGCATGTGTTCTTGTTTAGTAACTCAGGACACAAATTAAGGTGGGTTAAGACTTGCATTTTGCAAATTGTTCTGTATTTGATCATCTATGGTTAACCCTGACCATCAGGGCTGCACTGCTAGGTTAGTGAAGACACCTGTGAAAAGTTTGGCCTGTGTGTTTTCCTTGATGCTTACAAAAAGGCACTTCTGAGTCTCTCTGGAGGGAAGGGATAGCAGTATCTGCCTCAAAGAATAAGGCTGCTGCCCTGCATGTCCAGTCGTGGTAAGGAGGTATTTGTATTCCAAAAGTGCCCTGAAAGAAAAGCACAGCAGTGTAGCTAATGTTCCCCTTCCTTATAGGTCTTGCCAGTGACAAGAGAGAAAATCATCTTTCACGAGTTGAAATCTGACAGTAGTTTAAGGCTGGCTATATGATCAAGTCTCAGAAAGTTTCAGCTCTCTTAGTAAATGATTTCTGCTGTCTAAGGTAGTTGTGGATCCCACTGGAGATTTAACAGGCACAAAAAAAAGATACCTGGATAGCAAAATATATAGACAAACTGTCCATGACAAGTCCCTGACCTTCTTGAGTGACGATTTATCTTAGAGATTCAGAGCCGTTATTTTCTTCTCTGTCTTGCTGTGCAATATTAAGAAAAAGTACATGCTAATGCTGTTTGACTATTTTTAAAGTAGAAAAAATACATGAAGAATGAATGTAAGTCCAAAACACTTCCTACAATACTGTTGATACAAAGGTCAGAAAACACTCATTGGACTATTATGAAGTGGCAACTATTGTGTGACTATTTAATCTATGTCATACTGAATATTTATTTCCAAAATCTAAAGCAAGGCTCTACAAAAATGACAGAATTAGTTCAAAATGAAACAGGATTCAATTCGGGTGATTTCAGACATACTTCTACATACTGAAAATCAATTGATACAATATTCTGCCTACTGTCAGAATAGAATGACTATTTAGTAGATTAAAGCAATCATCTAGATCATTATTATCAGTTGTTATTGTGTGCTTACCTGGGCTCTTCCTAAAGATACTGAGTGTTATTTTCAAATACTGTATTTCTATGCATTTCATTACATAAATATTTAATTTGAAGAAAATAAGTACATGAAATAAGATAGTTTTAACACTTTTTCCTGAGTGGAAGTCAGAATAAATGAATAGAAAAGAAACATAAGGACAAAGGCAGGTCAATCCCTAGTAAGTGGTGAATTATTGCCCTATAATTGTTGCATTTGGTAAATAGAGCATTTAATTAATAAGCCTAATGTAAAGTGGAAAACTCTTACATAAGTACAGATTTATTTTATACTGTTTGAATCCAGAAAATCCTTTTATTAGTAAGATTCTGAGAGTAAGCCTGAATCAGAACTCACTGGAGATGGAGGATTTTCTTTTAAAAAACCAGTGCTCTAACCTCTGTGCATTAGAAAATGAGAAAAATGCAGAAGATTAGGAGACTATAATACTCCTAATCCCATGTTTTTAACTACTCTGTCAACCAAGGAAGAGTTATTTCTATCTAAACCTACTGTATTTTCTGCTCACTCTGCCTCCTTCTGTTTGCTCACAATAAAGAGTTCTTGCTGCCTGGACAGAATGAGCCCTTTGCTCCTTTGGTCCCTATCTGTCTTGTGGACATTTCCTCTTTGCTGGAGGGAAGAAAATAATGTGGAGAATCAACCCTCCACTCATTCTCTTTTGACACAAAGAGTCTGCGCAACCATCAAACATAAGGCTTCTTATTGCAAGCATGAAAGACACCAGACACTATTCTTCACTTTCAGGCCCCTCTCCTGCAGATTGAGATTATTTGATCCCTTGCCATTCATTTAGGCTGTTATTATAAGGTGCCAGTTGTGGAACTCTACCTCTGTATGTAACTCTGCTGTTGAAGATGGCAGGATTATCAGTTTCCATCAGAGAAGATGCCTGGAATTCCATTAGCGTTCATGAACATGCATTCTTTCAACTCCCTTCACAAATCCTTGCTTTGGAGAATGAATATTCAATTAATTGTGTCAAACTTGTTTCCAAAACTTAAAAGAGATTGAGGCTGAGTTAATTTACATTTAGACAATTTATATTCTCTTCTGACTTATTGTTTAATCCTTTTTTTCTGTTTTCTATGTTGTGCATTCTACACTGATAGTCAATATCCCTATCAAATTAAGTAAATGCTTAAATTCTGGCACACTAATTGTTACAAGAAACAGAATAGTACTGTATGTGAGCTAGTATTTAGGCATACTTATTTATTTCTGTTTTTTTGAGAAAATGAGTGGCACATATATACAGGAAAGCACAAGTTACAGTTTTTTAAATTCGTTAGTAGGGGTATTTTGTATAGGTTCAGTTATTGTCCAGTGAGATTTTTCAGCACAGTTTGACAACAAATAGTGAAATATTTGAGAGACAATATACTTTCTTCTTCTGTTGAGGTAAGATAACTTTTCAAGAAAAGTGAAGCTGACAGCATCTTTTCCCCATAAAACATGCTTATTTTTTGATCTCTCAGGAAAAACAGTTTCCTGCAATTAGAATGATGGTAAATTTCCTTACAGATGTTTTTTCCAAAAAGTGATAGTGGAGTGGGGCTTATTTAGAGTTTTTTGTAATTCCTTCTTATCACACACCTTCAGTTTTAAAATAGGCAAGATATTTTATTTTCTTCCTCCTGGAAACAATATCCTGTACTGTCATCAAAGAGATGATCAGCTTGTTTTCAGATACATGTTTAAAGCAGACAGACACACTTTTCTTACTCTCACAGAATTTCAAGAGGCAAGTTTGCTCTCCGTATGAGAAGTATGTCAGTAGCTTATGTCTGCATAAGATACCACTGGTACAGTAATGTATGCTGGCAAGCATACCATGTAATTACATAGGACAGGACCAGCACTCCTAACATTGCCATCCTTCTCTTCCAAGAATTCTTGCTGTATTTATCACTGTCCCATGTCCTGCTTCCTCAAACACCGACCTGCAGTCTTCAGAGTTATCAGAGGATATCAAGTAATGTATTCCTTTACTAATATTCCTTTAGAGAAAGTGCCATATTGGGAAGAGTATTGGTGGCAGTAAGAGTGTAGAGAAACACTTCCTTTCTGTATTTCATTTCATAATGGAGTATCTGTTTTGTCACAGATACTGGGTAAATTTATCTTACATCCAGGATGCTGAGAAAAAAACCCCAAAACAACCAAACTGGAAAATTGTAAGTAAGCATGGTGTGATTAAAAAAAAAAGTTGCCTTGCAATGAAACTACACAATCTCACATGTCAATACCATAAGAGAAGATCCCTTGTCTCCTGACATGCTTTAGAAATAGCCATGAAAGAGACAGTGCAGTTCCATCTATTTCTGGAGATGCAACAGCATTAGGGATTGTTCCAATATTTCAAGGATTGGCTATAAAGAAAATGGAGACTCCCATTTTTAGAAGGAGTGACATGGAAAAGACAAGGGGTAAGGGGTACAAGTCAGTCCTGGGGAAGTTCCAATTAGACACAAGAGGAAAATTTTTCACAATGAGAACAGTCAGCCATTGATATAATCTCCCCAGGGAAATGTTGGATTACTCAGCATTGAACACTTTTAAGATTTAGCTGGTCAAGGTACTGGACTATCTTGTCTACACCATGCATTTGCCAAAAGCTGGACCTTGAGGTCCCCTCCAAACCTAGTACTCTAAGATCCCATGATTTAATTAGGTAAACTCCATCTGCCTACACAGGTGAATTCTTCTCATAACCTCAGTCCTTCACTTGAATCCAAAGAAGCATTTACATGTGGCTTGCTAATGAACACTTCCATTGAAGCATACCATTAAATAATTGGAGCTGTGCTAAAAATTATTCTGTTATACAATACACACTCTGCATAGTAACCAGGAAGCAGTCCCACATGAATCAAAGTTTGAGAACACTGGCTCTAAAAACTGGCCTGACTGATTAATGTGTATTGCTGGCAGCTTTAATCTGATTGTAGCAAGGCTGTACTTTGATGTCATACTTTAGTAATGTGTGGGAGAAGAAGTGTATTCACTGTATTAATGTTGACAGAGACTGCTGACTCCAGAAAAAAACTCCGATGAGAGAAATAGCAGGTAAAAATAACCTTTTCTTAAAAACTCAAAAGGATTAAATAAATTCACAACATCTCAGATCTTCCAGCCTTTTTTCTGGAAGGCCAGAAAGTGAAAATGACAAAGAGGAAAACCCAGAACACAGCCTAGTAAAAAGAAAGTTTGTGCATGTATCAGGGAGTGGGGAGTACCACAGGGAAGCCACAACCTGCTTCCACCTTCCTGAGCCACGGGAAGGGCAGTGCAGAGATCTGAGCAAGTTGTCTATAAACCACAATGGATGTCCAGCTTCTCCTGTGCCATGCTGTTCACTGGCACATGAACAAGCTTTTGCAATGTGCTTCTCAAGCCCATTAAAAGTTCTTGGATGGGTGGATGTCCTTGCATGGGTCTTTGCTAGCACAGGGAATCTTCACCAGGCTCTGTCCCTACTCACCCAGCTCACAAAGCAGAGATTAAGCTTTACCTGAGTAATTAAAGCCTGTGTCTTTTCATCCTGGAAGACTAGGTGAGATCTGCTCTTGTTTTTTAATCATGTCTTTGCTGTTGTACATGATGTCTTAAAATTTATATTATATAAAACTGTAGTATAACTTGCTAGTACTTTTAGTTTGCTAAGCACTTTCATATAAGATTCCTAAAATGCTGTTTAACGTTTCTTGTCAAGAATTTAAATGGAAAAAGGTTTTAGCAAGGTGAAAAACACCTTATCTGCAGAAATGTACTCAGAATAAGACATAACAGGGTCACACTACTTCATGTGACCAGTCAAAACTACTCAGAGCCCTTGAAGCCATTCCAAGGAAGACATAGATGATGAGGAGGACGAGGGTTGAGAGGAAGTGATGTTTGTTTTGAGACCACTGACTCAAATTTGGGAGGCATGGCAAGGATGGTCTGATAGGAGGGACGGTTTTGGGGATGGGTGTAACCAATGAGGTAACCTCCAGATATTGTCATTATATAGTATTATAAAATTGCACAGGCCTATGCTGTCAGTGTGTGCAATATATTTTGTGCACCTACAGCGCCTCAATTAAAGAACTCCTTTTTGCCTTTCTATATTCAAAATTGTCCAGAGAACTATTTCTTCAATTCTAGGCAACATATCCTGGCTAGGGTTACTGCAAACTGCCGTGGGAACCATTTAGCTTTGTAAAGCACAGAAGATGTACACAAAACAATGACAGAAGGTGAACCACATTTTCGACCATCATGTGGCACTTTCAAGGATGGCAGTTCTTCTGGCTTAATGATAGCAGCAGCAGCAGTAGAACTTATGGAAATGTGTCATTTCACAAGACGGGTGACACAGAGCAGAAACCAAAGTAGCAGAGGCTTCTGTCTGGCAACATCCTAAAAGTTGTAGCTGTTCTCTGATCATCCTGACATAGCATGCCTGGAGGTAAGAAAGCCTTGTAAGCATTTGTCATGAGAGCAGAAACCATGGCACCATTAACTGTGGCTGCATTTTATCAATACTTAACTTTGTACTCTGGCCCATTTTTAGCTTTTCCAAGTTTAGAATGACCACTTGGCTCAGGCACACCTCTTGGCTAGGCATTTCATCCTGTTTGACTAAAAAAATTATTTTTGGAGTTACAGGCTCCTTTTTTACCTGGATGTTCCTTTGTAGTATTCTACAAGAGGTTTTCTTCTACATATAATTGCAACAATATCCTACCTCTCATATCGTAATTCATTGTTTACTAGACAGATGCAAGGACTAAGATGTTCACTGGGTTACGGATTTCTCCTTTAAAGACCTACCAGTCTCATACTGGCAAATGGAAAAAAACCAGCTTTGCCTTCAAGAGATATTATCACTTGAACTAAATTCTTTGTACACATCAATACAAAATGTTATCATGGCAGATCTACTATGGAAAAACCCTGCTGGACAGAAAGCAATTCAGAAGAGTAAGGTAATGTAAGTTCAAGAAAGGTCTGACATTATAGGGAGATGAAAGCCACACAAATAATTTGCCTTCATCACAAGTGCTTCTGCTCTACATGGTACAAACTGCTTTTTTGGCTGAAAATGTAGCTTGAGCATGAAGTCATATCTAGACAGAAGGACTCAGTCTTACTTTCTACTTGTCCTGTCTCTGTTCTATTTTTGCATTTCAGAGATGACTTTCTCATGAAATAGCTGTGATTTTACAGGACTTCATGCTGAAGTGCTCATCATCTCCTGATTTGGGTCACAACAATGGGAAAAAAGTTAGACAAGACTTCATGAAAGAAAAATCGTTTGAAGAGCTACTTCCTTGCTGACAAGTAAACCTTGCTGCTAAGCCATGTAACTTGCACAAATAATTGTGGAAAAAAGTGAACACTATCTATAAGCTCTAGCTACATATGGTGCATCTTCCCAAACTAAGACTTTGCTCTCAGACTCCCCACCCTTAAGGTCTCCTGCCTTGCTCTAAACCGTGACTCCAATACAATGTATGTTCCTCTTTCTCCATTTTCTGTATTTCCCGTTCCATTTTCTGTACTGCTGAAGTTGGACCCATCATACCTTGTTTCTTCACTTCCAGGACCTGGCCTTTTTTTGATTGACAGGTACCCTGTACCCCACATGAATACTATTTAATGTATTGAAAGCTGCAGATAGAAATATTTGCAGCCTTGCCCAGAGTCATCCTGGTACTCGCAGGGCCACATCCTCTTTCCTGTTCTGTGGATGCTGTCAAATGCAGTAGATATCAACAGGACAGCCTGGCCAGCCAGGGCAACAGAAAACTGCAACACATTACCGTGCAGTTGTGGCAAGCCTATCAAGAGCTATGCTCAACAGGCCCCACTAGAAAGTAACTTTTCCTTTCCAGGCATGTGGCATATCTCATCGAGAGAGGATCCAGATACCAGAAGAACCTATGTTAAAAAAAAAAAAGCTGGGGAGAAAATAGTCAAAGAGTAATATTTCAAGCAATCATGAGCTTCTATTAGACTAGTCCTAGTGAAGATGGAAAACAGATGTGAAACAGACCAAACTTAGGGAATGCTTTGTTTTAACTGCATGCATAGTTTCTTTCACTGATACAGGGCTGCTGTTACCTTCTGTATCAACACTAACTTTTATCTTGGGTTCTCTTTCTCAGGATTTTATGAGGACGATTTAGCATAATCTTTGCAATGGGACTGTGGAGTGGACCCCAAAAGCATTGAAAAATGTCTTACACTTCTTTAATGAAACAAATTTTTATATGTCTGCTTCACTGTGGAGAATGACTCTTTTAAATATGGTGGAATATACCAGGTGCTATGGTATGTTATTGAAACTTACATTGCCAGAAGTTTCTAGTGTGTTGGTCAGAGAGACATAACAAAAGCAGCTATTTTACTTTCAAGCCCCTCTTTCATCAGTAGCTTAATCACCTCCTACTTTTAATCAGGGTATTTATTTTACAGAGGAAGAGTACGTACAGGAACCTTATCTGAAGGGAAAATATGAAAGAAGCCTGCAGGTTTGTGATAGCTTGGTCAGAAATGTAAGGGAAGCATAGAGAACAGTGCCAGTGAAGGAATTCCACTCTAACGCTGAAAAGTCGTTTCAGTTTCATGGCTTCATGGTGAAGACTTTTTTATTTCCTACAGAGAGATGTTCTGTTTCTCGGTAGTTATTATAGTGTCTTAGTTAATGTCTGAGATCAAATCAACTCCTGTTCATTCTTGAATCACACATGTATAGATGATTTCCCCTCTCAGCACCAACACCAACAAAAGATCTTTCTCTGAGTCTTTAGATTGCCTGAGAGTATTTGATTGGTCAGTAAGACAGATGAAAAATCAAGAAAGGAGTCATATAGTAAATAGCTCCTTGAGAAAAAAAAAGCATGAAAGCTAAGCACCTGGGTAAAAATATTGCCAGATGCTCCTTGCAGCACAACATCAGAAAAAAATGCTAACAAAGCATAATGAGTAATGAATTCCTACGAATTTCTTTGTTTTGCTAATTCAGAAAAATGTGTTTGAAAAGTCAGTACAATGTAGCCACATATCCCTAAGCCTCTAGATGATTTGATTATAAGTGTTTCATCATAACTGGCAGATGTAGATTTCCTAGACTATAGTAAAGCTTCAGATACTCTTCCTCACAGTATGCTTCTGGACAAGTTGTCCAACTGTGAGAAGACACTGTGTTGGATGAAGAACTGGTTGAACAGCAGGGCTCCAGGGCTTGTAGTGTGTTGGGCTACATCTGGCTGGTGAGCAGTCACCAGTGGTGTTCCTCGGGGCTCAGATTTTGGGCCAGTTGTGTTCAGCATGTTTATCCATGGTCTGGAGACAGGACTTGAATGGACCATTAGCAAGTACGGTGACAATACCAAACTGAGAGGGGCTGTTGACTGAGAGGTGCTTGAGGGACAAGTGCAAAGATCTGCATAGATTGGAGCACTGAGCAATTATCAGTGCATAATGGCATGAAATTTAACAAGAACAAATACCAGATTCTGCCCCTGGGATGGAGTACCGCTGGACACAAGTATAAACTGGGAGAGGAGTGTCTGGAGAGCTGCCACTACACCCTACAGAGGGATCTGGGGGTGCTGGTGGGCAGCAGCTCAGTGTGAGTCAGCAATGTGCCCGGGCAGCCAGAAGGGCAAACCCCATCCTGGGGTGCATCAGGCACAGCATCAGCAGCTGCCAAAAGCGGATCATCCCGCTGTACTCAGTCGTGGTGCGGCCTCACCCTGAGTCCTGTGTGCAGCGCTGGGCCCCACAGTTTGAGAAGGACGTGAAGGTCCTTGAATGGTCCATGGGAGGGCAACAACACTGGTGGAAGGACTGGAAGGCATGTCCTGTGAGGAGCAGCTGAGGACCCTGGGGTTGTCTAGTTTGGAGAAAAGGGGCTGGGGGGTGACCTCATTGCTCTGTACAGCTTCCTGAGGAGGGGTGTGGAGAGGGAGATACTGATCTCTTCTTCCTGAGATGCAGCAACCCAGGATGGGAATGGTTCAAAGCTGCAACAATGGAGGTTCAGACTGGACATTAGGAAACATTTCTTTACCAAGAGGTTGGTCAAACACAGGAACAGGCTTCCCTGGGAGGTGGTTGATATCCCAAACCTGTCAGTGTTCAGGAGGCATTTGGACAATGTCCTTCATAATTTGCTTAACTTTTGGTCAGCCCTGAATTGGTCAAGCAGTGGGACTAGATGATCATTTTAGGTTCGCTCCAACTGAAATGATTCTATTCCATTCTATTCTATTCTATTCTATTCTATTCTATTCTATCCTATCCTATTCTATTCTATCCTATCCTATCCTGAGTATTTTAGTCTTGAAGATTTAGGGACTATTTCTAAGGATTTACAAAGGTGAGGGAAATGTATCCATTGTCAGAGGGCTGGAATTTAGTACACAGGACCCCCTGTCCCCATCTGAAATCTTGTATATGTTTTCATAAAATTCTGGTTTAATACATCAAAATTGTGCAAGATTACCTTGAGTTATTGTAAGAGGGAAAGTTATCCACTCTTGTTCTTTAAGGCCAAATAGTTCCTACCCTGGGGAAGTATTTTGAAAAGCTCTTTTTGCCAGTTTTGTGACATTCATTCTGACTATAAAGATTAGAAATTGAAAGATTAGTAGGTGTTGCTTCTTTTTCAGCATAGTCTTTTGGCTTACGCTTTAAAAAAATTTAAACAAGTGGAAAAAAGAAAGAACTATCTATACTGCATCCACTCTATATACTATATTCACTTATAGAGTGGGACCTGAGTGAAAAATTGCCCCAAATTAAGTACAGAGAATAAGGCTGGGGCAGGTGTGTCTGCATATTGGCCTGACTTGTCTGCCACCAGCTAGTCCTCTCCAAAGCAATATTTTGGCATGCCTTGGAATAACCATAGGACATTAACTGCTCTAAAGGGGATGCACAGGTGAACACAAACAACCTGGGAGGATAAAAGAGATTAGTTACATGGATTTAAGTCGAGCCATGCCTGCTGTCCTCAAGGCCAGAGAATGGTTCCTGGCCAATTTTATGTACTACTACAAATGTAAACAAGTCTTGGTTTGACAAAATAAAACCCAACTCAGGTTTGAAACAGTTACCAAAATGGTAGACTGCTCTCTCAGAGTTGTTCTGCTGCCCAGCTCCAAGTAATAACTTTCTGCCAGTCCTTCAGCAGGAACTCTGAAGCAGACTTCAGTCGCAGACTGTTCTACAGCTGATAAAAGCTATGTAATCTGTTCTTTGCGTTACATAGTAGTTTGTTTTTAATATTCCAGACTGGCTAGCCTACAGCCTTGGGGAAACTTACTGCAAATTTCCTGAAACATAATATAAAGGCACTTTTGTTTATCCTCTACACTTCACATGAAACAGTACAGGGAAGGTTAAAAGAAGAGCCGTATGAGCCAATTATAATGGTTACAATTGAAGGGTATGAGCATTTTGGACTATTTATAGCTGATATCTTTCCCCTTTTAGAAACAGAGCTCTTTTTTTCAATTTGCAAAATACAGGTTAAAATTCTTGTTAGCTTGGAAAGATAATGAAATACGCACAGAATGCTATAGGAACTCTGAGAGCTTTCATAACCTAGAATTAGAGCAAATCATAGGCAGCTTTCCACACTCATTTGGTGCATTACATGCAAAAATTCTTAAGTTTATGTTATATAATGTGTAGAATTTTTGTATAAGCATCTCCAGCCTTGATAAATTGGATATACAACAATTGGATATACTGTGAACTCGAGACCAAAGGCCTCAACTACTAGTTAATATGTTCTGCTCAGATTCCACACATTTGGAATAGCAAATGATACAAGTAATTACTTGCCTCTGAAATATGATGTATGGTTTAATCAAAGAATATTTGTGCAACATTTACAGAGTGTAGTGTGTTATGGTCCAAAGCTTTTCGTTTAATGTTTTATTGAAGGCCCTTTAAGTGGCCAAAAAGCAATAAGATAACGAAAAAGGACAACTGAAATGCCATGGCAACATATCTTTGCCATTGGCAATACTGGCTGACGATATGCAAGCAATTTTTAAACCACAAGAATACTAGAGGGGCACATTTCTATTATCCCAATCTTTTCAATAAGCTTGCACTCCTCAATAAACACATATTTTGAGACAGTATGGTTGTTTTCTCTGGCTTCATGCTGTAGTCTTTATTTCTTTACATGCTTCATTGTAAGGTATGTTAATTGTGCATAAAATACTTTAGGTGAACTGCAGATCAGACCAGGTAGCTTTTTAACAAATAAGTTGTGCCTCCCTCCTCATAGGACTTTGAGGAATCCTTAATTAAGTGAAACATCAAAAGTCAAAGTCTTGCTTCATTAATTGCAACTTTTTAAAAGTGAAAAGCATGGGAATTCTGATAAGTAAGATTCAGGTTACTGGATTAGTTAGCTGTAGCTACACAAACTTGGGAATTCTTGGTTTTGAAATACAAGCTTTACTGTGTATCTCTAAAACTGCACCCTTCTCCTAGATATGAGTCAACCTTAGTGCATTTGATTTATTAGTCAGAGTGACAGTGGGACTTCCGCCCAGGCAAGAATATCAAAGTATGTTTTTAAACAGTCCCCTTTTTTTATAATTTATATATATTACTTTTTTCAGGATCTCCCACAGCAATTCTGCTCTCAGAGTTGAGTGATTGCATCTTGAACTGTGGGCAGCTGACAAGGTCATATAATCTGGAGTCTTCCTTCAGGTAATTAATATAATAAATATGATATGATACAATATGTGATGTACTACATACACATTTTTTTCTTAATATGTCTAGGGTTTTAATAATCTTATTATTTTGTTGGCTCCTTTCTAATATATAATTTTTGTTTATCTCAAATCAAGAAAATCTGTTTCCATATTTCCTGATGATTCCTTAGAACTTCAGAGAAATTAGAAATTTCTAGTACAGTTTGACCTAATATACAGCACGGATACAGCTGCTTTCCGTGTATAGGGAGTACAGAGATTTGACCATGGCTGGTGCTGTCACTCAGTGCTACCATGATATGAGAGCCCGTCACCATGCCCGTGCTCACTCTATTCAGATTATGAAGGTTGAGGAAATTGCTGCCAGCAAGTGCTGCAGACCAGCTGTCAAGCAATTCCATGATTCTGTGCATTTTGCTTCCACTGATCTCTGTAAGTAGATTTCTCAATGTATAGATTACTGGAAATGTACATATTCTGGTACTGGAAGTTAAAAACCAGTACCCTTGTTTAATCCCTTCTGAAACAACCTTGAGAAACAAACCTTAGGTAAAAGTCACTTAATATTACTGAGATTGTTTTACTAGGACATGTATTCACTGAAGATTTATGTTGACAAATGGAATTTCTGTAGCATTTTCCACTTGCATCCAGACAGCTTCGCTTTGAGGGCTGCACCTTGTCTACTGCAATTGACTCCAGGGATAGCATAAAGATACTGTTCTCAATGCTCTTTTTTGCACAGAAGAGTGCAGGGCAATGTCAGCGCTCCACCCCACAGAAATGCAGTTCTGTTCCTTCCTTAAATACTGATTTTCCTTCAAAAAAGAACAGAGCCAGTTAATTATCTTATTTGTGGAAATAAAAGGTGCTTTTTTCCACTTAAATGCACTTAAAAAGCATTTTAGACTGTTACATGCATCCAGTTCAGTCTTTCCATTGAACTTATTCCTCTCTGCAACTAAAGCAGCCTGTCAGGTACCACGTTTTTTTCAGGATACAGAATACTAGAAAGAATAACTTAAAGAGTCTTTAAGGAAGAAAAGGAAAGAAAAAGACAAACCATGACCAAAGGTAACATTTTCCATAGAACTTGGGAGGTGAAGAAAGTCAGCTGCCCGTGGTAAAGATAAGAAAGAAGCCCTTATATTTTAAGGTTTGAGGTTAGAACAGGTTTGGTTTGTTTGTTTGTTTGTTTGTTTTACCAAGGAAAAATATGGATTTCCACTAAAAACATTCCTCCTGCAGAAACACAGATGAGTGTCTAAAACCTAGTATTTTCAGTGTTTAACAAAAAGATTGAATTTACTTCAGGGGAATCAGTACTTAATATCTGTATCTAATGCTCTGGTGACAGAAAATATCTGTGAAAACCTTTAATCTACTCTGCTCAGCACAAAAAACCAAGACTGCTACACTGTCTGGAGAGAGGTCTTCACACTATGCTGAATACAACAACTCCTCAGAAGCCTAAATGGTATCTCAGAGTATTTTTCTGTCTTAGATTGTCAGGAAACCTACTATTATGCCTGTGTCTTTGTCACATTAACCAGGTAAGACATGGAGAGAAGAAAATTCTTTGAAAATCATAAGTTATGTTTAAAAAAATTTAATTTATTTAAAAATAGGAGAACCAATTCAGAATAATGAGGAAACAACCTGGATGCTCAGTGCAAAGTACCATTTTTTCTCAATCCCAAACACACAGATGCATTAAGAATCATGTTTCATGTGAGACTTTCTGCTGTAGCCTGAGCTCACCATTCTTCACCAGTGCTACTTGATTCCTGGCCTGTGATGTGCTGCTCTGCCACCCACCGGCCTCTTTATTTCTGAGAAGGAATAAAGTGCAGAGACTGCGTAGTGCAAGACCAAAATGATTTTCCTACCTACATTAAATTGATTATTTGAAACAGGCCCACATGAAGCATATTTACAGCAAACAAAACATTATTTCAATGTGCCATCTGTACTTTTCCAAAATGAAGAAGTTTGTCTAAACTAAGTGTTGCTTAAGGAGTGGTTAAGAGGCCATCCAGCACTCAGCCTAGCTGGGTCACACCTATCCTGAGTACCACGGGGCTGCTGAACTTACCATGCACTTTGACTCATATTTAAGAGAGATGAGTTTTTTCCACTGGCATTAAAAGGAAGCTATGAATGACCCATGCCTTAGACGGCTAAGACCATTACGTATTTAATTGTGACCACATAGCTATCTAAAGTGAGGCTGCATATTCTAAAATCAAAACTTAGACATGGGAGGCCTTAGGTTCTACTTACCTGCCTATATGAGTTAATACCAAATGTGGGAAAAGGAATTTCCACAGGCTGGAAACTTCTCTCTTGCCTTTCCAATTTTGATGTTAATGTCTTAAGGCTGTGCTTTGCATGTTACAGACTTTGCATGTTGTCTTGTCCATGGGAGCATAACATTAAGTAACAAAGCTCATTTTTGCAATTCCATTCCTGACAAGTTATTGTTTTGTTTTGAAAATGAAAATGATACTACTCAAACAGGCCTATTGTGCACTTAAAATGTTTTGGAAAGCTTCTATAGTTTTACAGAAAAACATAAAACCTTTCCCCCTGTATTAAAAGCAATTAACAGATCCACAGTTTCTCTTTTAACCTAGGAAAGAACATAATCATCACTGATTTTTATTTAATATAAGGCATTAATATGCTACCTCATATTTCCATGTTCACAGGAAAGCATGGCTTTTTATAAAGAACATCTAATATTCTGCTAGGATTAATTACAGCCCCTTCTGTATCACACGTCCAGATAACTCATGGACATCAGATGCTCATACTGCCTTACCACCTAAGCAAGAGTGCTCATTCCTGAATTCATGTTCTGATCATTATAGGGACAGTACTCTTAAATAGCATGAAAAGCACTGCTGATCTTGTCTTGCTAGATAGCTCGTACAGAAGGAAGAGAATAAAACTTACTGGTTTTGGTGGTGATCATCTGTTCTGAGCTGATCATCTGTTCAGACCCATTCTGAGGTACAATACATAATATTCTACTGACATTTTGAAGCAAATGTTCATCAGAATAAAATATTGTATTATGTTTCATTATTATATTTTTAATATAGGATAGTATACTATACTAGCTAATACTTTTGTTTGAGACAATGCTCTAGTTATCACAAAACTGGGAGAAACCTAGCCTCAATTAGGGCTCCTAATCCCTACTTCGCCCTGCCTGGCTCCTTGGACAGGTCAAGAACTGGTGCTGGCTGACTGGGGTCGCACTCAGATAACAACAAACAATTGCCCGTTGGGTCTCAAGTGAAAGCATCCTTCTGGCCAGTGTTAACGAGGACCTATGTCAGCTCATAATCACAGATGTAGTTACAACATACGTTAAGCATTCATATTTCCACTTCAGCACAAAGAACAATTACTGGACTTTACACAGTGACAAGGTCAGAGCTGAAACAACAGGACCACCATCTAAGGCAACAACAGACAGAAGGGCTTTCTCATTATAAAGGCCTTACAGGATTATTTGGCAAGTTTTATGTGTACAGCAAAAAACTGTAGGGAAGATGCCAGCAGGCAGAAGGAAACAGTTTGGTTCAAGAAGCAGGAAAGAGTAAGTGGGCTCCCCAGGGAACAAAATTATGTGGATGTAGTGAACCATCTACTGAGACTTGTTCTCCTGTGTTGAGGGAAGCAGGACTTTTGTTTGATCTCGACACTTACTGCTGTTCCCCTATCTCTATCTATGACTGATCACACTTCTGTAGATACTGAGCTCACAAGTGTCTACAAAAGAGAAGAGGAACTAAATTTCAATGTTTCTGTTCTCTGCAGATTGAATCCACTCTTGCCTTCATTTGTCTATCTTCACTTGCATAATCAATTTGTCTTTTCAGTTCAGATTATCCTCAATTTGTGAAAGGAGCTGTCAGAGGCGTAAGTACCATGGCTGCCCATATCACCCTGCCAATAATTATAGATCTGGATTGATTTCTGTGGATTGTGTGTCTTGGGCAAAAGTGAAAAGAAATAAACTAGAGGTATTATATTAGCTGAGATCACAGATTTTGAATGAAGCTGGTTGGTGCAGTAATTTAGATTCACATTCATTAAAAATAGCTGTCAAAGTTTTATGTCAATCTGTTAGCACAATGTTCAATTTGTCTTTCTCCTCAGCAAGGTTGCTTGGAAACAGGGAAATAGTTGGAGAAATCCATTTGTGAAAGTGTGGTAATACTTGAGAAATCAATACACCCACTTTTGTTTTATTCAAAGATTTAGAATCTCTGAGATAAAAACCCCCAACAAAACAAACAAACCTATTTCTAATAATTTTAAACACATCTGGTGCAACTAGCAACTTGCAGATGGGTCTTTGTTAAATACACAGTGATCTGTCACTTTCACAGTTGTGGTGTACACTGGTATCTCTCTCCTGGTGCAAGTAACAATCAAATCAAGGCAGAGTTTCTCTTGCAACACACAAACTTACGACTGAGGCCTTAGACTGGCTTCACAGAGAGAAATTAAAGCAAATTATTTTTAGAAATAGAACCATGAAATTGCAGCATGAAGTGCAGTAAGAGCATGGAAATATCTGTCCCTGGAAGACAAACAGAAGTCTCTTGGTCAGAGAAGCTCATTTAAATAATGCTACTGAAGACATAAACATCTAGATTTGTTGTCAGCTCGTATACTGTTTCACATTATGCATGATAAGGGTAAGGAGGCAAGAACAGGCAGCAACAGAGAGATGTCTGGGTCAGTTATATTAATTGGCCAAGGGAAGAAATGGACATGCAAGATTTTTCAGAAATACAGTTCCAAACCGTGAGTCTCTCATTTGACTGTGCTGAACTCTGTGCTGACGAATAATGGTCTTCAGGGAACACTTACAAAACATGAGCATCAGGCACTACAAAGAGTTTTTTGAGGTAAACAGCTAGGTTGCAGGATTTCTTTTAATGCAGGGGATTTAATGAACTTTTAATTTTTTTCTTTATTGGATTATACAGAGGTTTAAGAACCCAATACAATCTTAATTATGTGAAAAAAAAAATCACAAAGGCTATCCCCCTGAAGTTCTTGGGACACATGTACGGGTTGAATGGACTGCTTGATCAGGCTCCATGACTCTTTGCCAGCTGCATCTTGCCACAGCTGAACGTGCTCCACACCGCTCTCCACTCCCCGCAGTTGTGCTCCTCTATTTTCCACATTTCTCAGCATCTTGCCTTCATAGACACTAGACAAGCACAAAAAAAAAAAAAAAAGCAGAACTGAGTACGCTGAATACTAAATCATGAATGCAACAAACAGAGGTGGCTGGAAAATGTTTCACTGGGGTGAGTTGCAACATTGTCCAGTCAGAACTTTAGGCAGACGCAGGCTGAACAAAAAAGAGTAGGAGTAGGAGAAGACAGTGCCTCCTGGAAGAGCAGGGTGAACAGTTTATATTGAATAATTAATATGATACGCTTCACTATTCTTATGCTTCATAGATTGTCTGACAGCAGGCTTATTATTTTCCTGTTAATTTTCTGAGGGAAAAAAAAGATCCAGGTTGGTTTCTGCTAGTGAGGTTGTTTGCCATCAGTGGGGACAGAGTGAGCATTCACTATGCCGACTGATCAGCTGCACTGGTTACCTTCGACCATAAATCATACCTGTTTTCTGTCACCTTACACAGAGAGTGACATTCTTCAAAGACTGGTTCTATTGCAATTGAATTTTCTCCAGGATCCCCATTGACTTGAATGATATGAAATAATATCCTGGAGTCATATGCTCAAATCAAATCACTGCAGTACAGGTACTCACACTGAAAATAAAAACAAAGCCTCAGAGGAGTTTATAATCCACATGCATGAATTTTCCTGTCCAAAAGGTTACATATACATGGAGGACATGAGAACAAAATGCATAGGTCAATTCCTCTTCTTTGTTAGATCTGAGTATGAGAAGTATAATTCACTTGTAGCCAATAGTTGTTTTACATTCATATATTTAACAGCAAAATTTGACACAAGGCAGGAAGGCCAAGAAACAATAACAAACCACCTTTCAGGTTTTGTGGCCTTCAGCTAAGCTAAAACTATTCAAATAATACAACATGCAATTTCAATAACCCTACAGGGATGCTGTTCACGAGCAAATGCAAATTATGGTGAATTTATGCATCTCTGGAGATTTACTCAAAGAGAATACAGAGATGACTGCCTTTGGTATGAATGAAAGCTGCAGTACTCACTGTGCTATACCCATGTAAGCTTCTGTGAGCAAGACATGAAGAATGATGGCAACAGAAAGAAGAGAATTGTTCTCAGGAGGGTTCCAAAAGAGCTGCTTCTTGGGTGAATGCTCGTCAGAGAAGCTGGGGTATCTTCAGGGCAACTTGTCTCTATGACGCTCATCCCACAAGCATAAAGTATTGACCCGTACAACCCTATGGATGTAGCCCTTGGATTTTGGCAGTCTTTCAGTATAGGTTCTGACTGTACACTGCTGTAGCACTGTTTTCAAGAGCATTTAATTAATGGAGAAAATTCAGCAGCTCTAATATGGACACGAGCATATGGACTCAGATGAATGTAGCCTCTTCACTAGTGATACATATATTCACATGCTAAGGTGTCCAGGGATACAGGGTAAATTTTAAGCACAGGCAGGACAAGAAATAGTCATCAGGAAGTGATTACCAAGTCAAGAAAACACATGGATTAGAATGTGGGATTTTTTCAGGCAAAATAAATGTAATTGTATTTTATTTACAAATTGCCAACGTGAGGATCACTCTGGGCCTCTTTTTTAATTGGGTGTAATAGAAATGCTAATACTTTAGGAGGTTAGGGTGTGTGTGGTGTGTGTGAATTACAGTCCCAGTCACCTGAGTTCCACCTCACTCCTAATCAGCTATCACCTCTTATGACCACCCTTTATAGTCTGCTTTGTTGCTCAAGGCTGGTGGGAGGGTGTGCTGTAGTTTACTTCCTGAAAGGTTCCATTCACCTCTCCAGAGTGTTACTGCACTTGAAAACAGAGCAGTGCTAATTAATTTGAGCCAGAGAAGTGGCTACGAAGTAAAAGAGTTTCTTTTCTGCAGTGCCTTGTCTTTGTTGTGATCCATAAGATGGTCTCCCACAAAAGGGGCCTTTCAGAGGGGCACTCCAACTGTTCAAGCAGAGGGCTTTATTCAGAAGGATCTTTAATTAGCAGCTGTAAAGAAATAGTGGTGTGGAAAGTTGCATAGAATACACTTGGGGTTATGATACTGAAAGCAAAGGAGGAACTTGAACACTAAGGCAAGATAACAGAAGAGGGTTATGAGTAGGAAATTACGGATGAGTTTTCAAGATGACTTGATTGAGTCATTCACTGAAACTGATCTTTATACAGCCTGCTCGACATTTCTAGCCCAGGCATTGTAAGTTGTGTGTTAAAAGGAAATTGTATTTCCAGGTATTTGTTAAGCACAAGAGGTGCTTTGCTAATGGCTAAGAGATGTCAAACTTTACTAGCAATGTTAAGTTCAGGAGTCATAATTCATTAAGTTTGTAACTCAGATATGCGTACATATATATACGTACAAAGCCTAAAACTCCCCAGGAAAGAAAAATCTTGGACGAGTTTCACAGACTTATTAGCCCTCCTTCCTTAGATACCAAAGAACAGCTAGCCACTGCTAGAGTTGGCCAAGTTAATGAAAAATTGCTTGTCAATATGAGGAAGCCCCATTAAAAAAAATCCGTTTACCTCAGGAGCTTGGGGGGGGCCCTCTGCCACACTGTGCTTCTCTCCAAACATAACTGTACACATTGTTGTATTACAACAAATATGCAGAAACATATGTTCAGTTTTGAGTTGTCCATTTCATGGAAGGACAAAAAGGTACATAGCATCCGGTTACATTTGTACATTTTTTTTTCTGTCTTGAAACTGAACAGTAGTGATCTTGTTCTGATCTTGAACCAGGAGTTCAAAGGAGACCCAGAAAATAACCTAGAGAGTCATTTACATGGAGAAATTCAGAAAGCTGCTACTTCCCTGTGCTCTTCCTCTTGGTGACTGTTATATTAAGAGACGGCAAAACCTGAAGAGAACGGCAAAGACGACAGCAGCACTTGGGAAGGGCGTGCTGCCCTCCTCAGGCAACCTGCCGTGAGGAGCTCACTGCTGCTTTGAGACCAGCCACTGACTCAGGAGAGGCTCCACTACAAGAAATAACTCTTTAATTTTAACAACCATGACACAACGCGGGAACAAAAAGCCGGCCATCACAGCTGGTGACGCTTCCGCTCTCCCTGTGAGGGCGAGGGCGCGGCGGCGGCTTTCCTCAGCTCCTCAGGGGCCTTAGAATGGCGACGGGCGAGCCGCGAGGAGGGTGGGTGGGAGTTGTCCTTGCATGGGCGCCCACGGACCCTCCCGGCAGGGATGTAGACTGCGTTGACGTGAAGGGGGGAGCTGAGTAGCTGCCAAGCACCTCCCTCCCTGCGGAGAGGCGCGAAGGGGGGAGAGCAGGGGCATGCGGCCGTTGCAGCCTTCCCCCCCTCTCCACCCGGAGCAGCGGGTGGCAGAGCCAGCTGGGGAATCTCGTTCGTGTCGGGGAAAGGCGCAGCCGAGAGAATAGTTATTAACAATTTCAACAAAGTACCGGCTAAGAATCGGTGACCGAGTTTGGCCCGACCTCTAAAAAAGACGTGTGCTCACAAACTGCTCCCTTGGCAGTGGTGGGGGCTGTACACTGCCTTTGCACTGTAGTGCATCTTGGAGAAGAAAGAAGTCCGCTCTATTCCAGATGCTGCCGTCAGGTTTTCCTGAAAGCTGAGCCTTGTATTTACACTTTGGAAAATAGTAAACAGACCAGGTAGCAGAATTATCTGCTTGACTGATAAAAATACTAACCTTGATGAGTTATTCATATTCCGTGCGTCCACTCAGTCAAAGAGAGGCATATTGTCTCTCATATAATGCCCAAGCTTTCAAATACATAACAGCAGGAGAGATGCTTATGTGTTGGATGCTTTTCTATAGGAGGAGCAGAGACAAGCTGAAATAGAGGTGGCCGCTCTCATCCAAACCAAAACTAGACTCAAACATGGTTTGGGGTGTTTTGTTTGTTTGTTTTCCTAATTCCTTCAGACTTACAGACAGAAATTAATATGCCACGTATAACCTAGTGGTACAATGGCTTTTCCTTCCTGTCATTTTTATCTATGATTTTGGGACCCCAGAAGGTAACTGCTCCTCAAATGATATGACTATACCTTGCACTTGATAACAGGAATTTTGAGATCCTCAAGAACCCTTATTTTTGCCCTGGTTTCTCAAAGGACTTGAACTGCTCTGGTGACCAGCAACACGACCCAAGGGAATAGCACGAAGCTGCGTCAGAGGAGATTTAGACTGGATAGTAGAAAAAGGTTCTACACCCAGAGCATGGCTGGTAACTCCCCAGGGAAGTGGTCACAGCACCAAGCCTGATGGAGTACAAGAAGCATTTGGACAATGCTTTTGGGCACATTGTGTGACTCTTGTGACTGCCCTGTGTAGGGCCAGGAGTTGGACTCGATGATCCTTGTGAGTCCCTTCCAACTCAGGATATTCTATGATTCTATGAACTTGAGTTTTGCATGGCACAAGTGGTAAGATTTATGTGCAAAAGCATGGCCTTGTAATGGCTGTAACCACCCCCTTTTTTATGTGTGAAAGGCTCCATGGGATTCACAAGGACTGCAGAAGGCCAGCATGCAGTCCTGCAGTGATCTGCCACACCACCACTTGGTGTGTTGACTCACCACTTGAAGCTACTGTAGCTGGAGATGGCAAAGTAGGAAATATTTCTTATATCCCACTGAGCTCCATCAGGTATTACTGGCTGACATCTGCAGCTCAACTCAATATTGAATTGGCAGCTGACTGTCAGGCTGAAGTGTCCAATGTGGGGGACAGTCAGTCTACATGGAAAATTTTGTAGTTGCTCATGTTGCAGTTTCTTCTCCCGGCCTCAGCCCTGATTTCTTCCCAGAGCAGGAAGCAAAGCTCCTTCTAGGCCATTTTTGCAGACTCAAGGAATTAAGTTGAAGATTAGCTAAAGTATTTAAATTATAGTACTTTGATCTACCTCTCGGGGATTTTGCTGCAGCTACCACTAATGAGAGCTACAAGTGTAAATCTAGGATGTGATTCAGAGAGTCAAGTTCTCATTTTGGTGCAGTGTATAGCATCTGTTATGAATTCAGCACATGCAACCTCTCTCACTGATGCTAAGTTATGTGAACGACTAGAAGGCATACCACATACATGAACTAAGCAAGCCAATTTATATTCTCAATTATACTACTGTAAAGGTAAGGTAGTTCATTAAATTCTGGTGGTGCCATGTTTATCCCACTGATACAGTAATTTAGTCTAATTTAAGAATATATTTAAAAATGTATTTGTATTTTTCTTTAGTGTGATTGGTCTGAGGCTTGGGAAGCCAATTTGTGAGTTTACAGAACATTCACTGTTAATCCACAGAGTGGTGCTGTTGGTGTATTCTGGATGTACTGCACCAGAATATAGAAATCTCTTAAGACTGTTTAATTTAGCTAAACTTTTGTCCAGGTGGCATTGTAACTAAGGACAGAATTTAAACAAAATACTTTACTTCTCCATGCACTCAGTCTCTCTGAAAAATAATGGTTCTTTTCTAATTGCAATTCCATGTATCCAGATCAGTTTTTGGTTTTTTCCACCATGCTTATGTCATATTATTGTTGTTTGTAAGTGAAGTTAGTGTTCTTCGACACAGTGCAGGACTGGAGATGTCTGTCTGTCCTTGGTCGCTCAGTGTATGAAATGACGTGACCTGAGGGTTTTAGATGACAGCTGGGGACTCTGCAGTCTGGAAGGGCTTCCTTCAGTGTGAGGTTCTGCACGCAGGGAAGCCAAGTGCAGAAGCCAGGGTAACACCTCTTGCTCGCCAAGGTTGTATGTGATAGTCATTGCTGTTCTCTGTTCTCTACTTCCTGACTGTGCAGAAACAACACAGTTGATACTGGGTCAAATTCCTCTACATATGCCACCACATGCTCTTACCTAAATTCTGCCTTGACAGTGTAACTCTCTGAGAATAAGAGAATATTTTGGTTCTGATGTCCTTAAACCCCTGGCTTTTCAATAAAACCTTTTTCAGAGCCCAGGGCTAAATTTAGCCTAGAGATTTCAACTTGCAATGAGGGTGCTGCATCCTCTGTCACTTCTTTTCAGCTGCCCTGTATACCAGTACCAGGCCCACAAAATGGCAGACTGTGCTTACTTCCAAGATGAGCATTGTTCAGTACTTGCTCTCACTGGGTATGTGGAGGGCCTTTTCCAGATTAGATACTAGAACAGGTAGTAGACTGGGGCAGGAAAGCTCTCACCACTATTGTTCAAAGCAACATAAAGAGCTTGTTGGAGGACCATCTCCCCAGGCAGAAAATGCTTTCTGCCAGAACTTGAGAGTTCAGTGTGGGATTTCCAATCCCTACCTTTCTTCATGGCCAGAAAACAACCTTGAAATACACAGGCAAAATATGTTTTGTATTTTCTTCCACTGATTTATCTAGTTTAAGGTTAACAATTCACATGCGTAATCAAATGCTCTTTTAGCCCAGAATTAGAATCTATGTGGTCTGGTATTCTATTTTTGCAGCAAAAGAGCAAAGTTAATAACATTAAAAGAAATGTAACACTCCAGAGTTAAGCACTACAGATTAGTGATTCTTCCTCTTGCCTTATTTTCTATGAATCTTCCAGATTCTACAACAGATAATTTAGGGATTCTGAAGAGAGCAGCAGCTTTATTTATTGGATAGCTTTCTTACATTCCCAAACTCTCTTTCCTCTTCCCAGAATTTTGCAGAGGCTGTTTGGAAAAACAGAATGCACGCATGTACTTTAAAACAGCAGAATAGCATATGCACAAAGGGGCCAAGTTTCAACAACCTTAGTATTCTTAGCTTCTATCTGAAGTTTTATACTGCAGAGTGTTTGGTTTTCCTTAGTTTAATGTAGCTTGAGAGATGAAGAAGAGGTTGTAAGATTAACTGAAGAAAACCAAAGTAGTGATACAATATAATTATCATACTGTTTGAAGTGGAAGTAAAGGAAGTATCAGAACTAAAGGAATAGTGCAATTTGAGCAGGTTTCTCCCTTTAAATGTTTATCCAATATCCTTTAAATTCCATTTTGTTTCCTTTCCTCTCTGGTTATAATTCATGGAGAATTGAAAGGTGAACTGCAATTTTACAGAAAGGTAAGGGCCTAATTTTTGTAAGTACCTAGGTTTAGAAAATGACCAGTGCAAAAAAGTGTGCATCTGTTTCAGTTCAAGTGACAACAAGGTATTTGGCACTGGCCAGTTCCTGGGGGTACGGTCTTTGCAGACACAACTCCATTGACTCCCCTGAATAAGCCCAAATACATTCCAACTGTTTTTACTTTCTTTTCTTTCAAAATGGAATTTGGCATGGCTGCATCTCTGATCCTGCAGGGCTCTGACACATACTGGTGGAAAAAACCCCAGGATTGCAGGTGGGGAGTATTGTACACAGCTGTGCAGAGTTAAACAGTGACAGTAATTCTCTGTTAGCAGTTGTTACGTTTCTTAATTTTATGGTCACCTCTTGAATTGGTAAGTGTATCTATGACTGTGTTTCATGTAGTCTTTTAACAAAGATGTAAAGAAAGGAAACTATTTTCTGGCCTTTAAAATATTGTTCTTTCCCATTCCTAAATGCTAGCCAGAATCAATGAGAGTATCTTTGGAAACATTTAGTCTATTCAGCAGTTAGGCTTTGTTATTAGTGAATGGCTAAATTCACATGCCCACCAGTATTCTTTGTATCACTAGTGGCCTGAATTAGAGAGAGTCTGAAGTTTTTGCAATGTGAAACTCATGGTTTAGTGTCCACCTTCTAAAGAGAAAGGCTCCATGGCCTCTCCTTCCTTGTGTGTCTTTTCTGTCTCTCAGGTTCCCTTGAGGCAGCATTAACACTTCATATTAGCCAGGTAACGTTTGTCTGAAAACAGAGTCGTTTTGGGAAAGTTCATCTTTTTGCATAGGATGGGACAGAGAGTAGGGAACTGGGTGGAGATTAGTCTGTTTTGCTTCATAGTTTATTATAAAATGTTAATTTTTTTTTTTTGATGACTTTCCCTTAGTATTAACATTTGCTTTGGAAATCTAGTAAGCTTCTGTGAAGATGAAGGGCAATACTCCATATATTCTGCTTTGAAGTTTTCAGAAGAATTTGACTAGTTAGGTTAATCAGCCTCAATTCACCTATGAGACTGTCTCACAGTACCCATTGCATTCCCCTGTGGTAGTCTGGTAGTCTGGTAGTCTTCTCTACTCTGGATTTGTATGATACTGTTGTAAAGGCAGGTGGTGTCACTGTCACACATCCTTTTTCAGGTCTCTTCTGAGACAGGGGAATTAGCCTTGGAGATGCACCGGGGAAATACTGATATGCGATTTGGGTCACACTTTGTAGAAGCCAGAGGCCTTTTATTTTAGTGAAGGTGGAAATGTCTATGAGAATGTCTAAAGGGGAATTGAGACAGTATTTCTTTTCTGAAGAATGCATGAAAGCATGCAGTTGTCTTCAGAGGATGATAGGCTTCCGAGAAAGATCAGTGTTTCAGGATTGTGTTTGTCTTGGCTGGCTGGGGTAAGGATAGAGCTTGGTGTCTAAAAGGGAAAAAGGAAGGAATATTCAACAGGAGCTCAGCTGAAGGATGTGGTATGGCAAGAGGATAAAGGAGGTCATGTAGAGGAGATACAATCAAGAACAGATTTTTCATGTGTGACAAATTAATACACTCTTACAGTCCCTGGAATCCCACTTTCTCCAGTTGTCAGGACTTGTGTGTGGGCTCTTTCAGTGCTGTCAGTTGCCATACTTCATTAATGACCCTTAAGGGGCTAACATTAACACCTGTTTGTGGTTATTTCCTGTCACTGTTTACTCTCCCAGATGGTATAAATACAATATGCCCAGTGTGTTAGGCATTTGGCAGTAATACGCTCTTTGCCAGCTAAATGCCATTCATGTTAAATTTGGCAGCCATTTCATAGTCTGAAGAATCTGTCCTCTAAGTCAAAAGCAAAAACTTAGATTCTGAAAATAAATAGGAAAGAAGTAGCCCAATTTTTTGTTTTCCATATTAGAGGTTAGTCTTCTGGTACCAGAAGGGTAGAACTGAGGAGAAGAATCTTAAAATCTAAAATACATAAGACTGAGATGAGTGCTCCAGTGTAGTTGGATAGCGTACACTCACATGATCCTGAAACTATTATTTCATGACCAGAGGATGTGTGACTTTGTTCTGATGACTGAAAGCCACAGATGTAGGAAGACTTTGCTGTAGAGATGAACGTGGTCTCTGAGTCTTGAATTAAGTCTTGCTGCTGCCTGAGAAGATGTTTAAAGAAGTAATCAGAGAACTGATAAACAGAATTTCTGGAGTGCTCTGAGAAGTTGTCCAATACTAGTGAAAATGTTTCATGCATGACTTTGATTTCTAGTTCTCCCAGAGCAGAGAACAGGTTTTTTTCTAGGACTGTAATGTGCCATGTGCCTTTGCAGTTCTAAGGAAATGTTTTATATTGATAGAAATAAGAAAAATACCATAGTATCTTGGCTTTGTCAGAGTCAGAAATATTAATGACATAGGCATTTGTGACATGGGCATTTGCCCAATGGGAAAAAGTCTAAAAGATGAGTAAATGCATATCTATGCTAACCCATAGCCCAGTTGTTCACTAAAATCATTGCTATATAAAATGCTACATTCTGCACAGGAAAGGTTAAATGGGGTACTTATGCCAACAGTGGGCGTATAGATTCATTCTTCTAGATGATGTTATTCAGAAGCTGAATCCCTGACAGCTGTGCCTTGGTAACAGAGATGACGGTAAAGCATTTGTCTCTGGATTCTGCAAAGGCAAATATCCAAATGTGATTATTTTACTAGATCAAGCAGTGCAAAGACCTATCGAGTTATGAATGTAGTCATTTACTGCTAAAGTCCTTACCATGGTGCATTCTGTCTGTTGTGTGTGTGTATAAATGCTAAAGTCAGTTAAGAATGCAAGCCAGTTTAAGGACAATTTAAGATACAGATTTTGAGTACTGTTTCTTCACTCATAAGATCTTATACATCTGGGTGAATATGATCCTATTAATTCATCAACTCCTCCCAGTGTGGTGGATAATTTGTCAATAATCCAACCAAACCTGGAGACTGGGTTCTTGTAAGTAGAAAGGCTCTGCAAGAGGAGATAAAGAACAAGGCAAAAGCTGCAGCTGGAGAAAAGCCACTTAATAGTGGGCAATTGAGTGGATCAATGAGAGGTCATCTTTCCCCAGGCTTTCACAGGAGACAAGATTTTTTAATATAAGGAATACATGTCACAAATAGGAGGTAGGTACCTTTCAGTGCGGCACCACCATCATCTCCAACATGCAGGGGAGGGTAACTTATGGGCAAGGGGTACTCAGCTAAGCAACCATTGCCTTTGTTCACCTCATCATTTTTGAATCTCTTCTCTTTGAAGCAATCTTTAGGCTTTTGTGGATATGGGATATGGCTGCAGTATGTCATAGAACAATATATTTATGGTTAAAGATGTTTCTGTAGGTCTTATCAGTTTTGATATCCAAAATATTTATCTGTTTGATAGAAAAGAAACATTTTTTTGGTGGTTTGTTGTTGTTGTTGTTATATGTAGGGCCAGACTCCTGCACTGCCACACTGTAGTGGCCATGTGCAAATTGGCCTCTCAGGCAGGCAGTTAGACTCATGGTGTTTAGCTTCAATGGTAATGATTATAATCTGAAGCTTCTTTTGTTCCTTGCAATTTGATGACCCTTCATTGAGGTGGGTATGATAAAAGAGATTATGCCTAAATTCATATAATCTTTGCATTCTGATTTTCTCAATCACCAGTGAATACCATGGCTCAACTGAATGGACACCTAGGACATGCTTCAGATTTTGGAAATGTCGGGCAGCTGATTCCAGAGTTGACTTTTAGTATCCAAAGAACCAGTAAATATTGGTTTATTTTGGAAGTGGTCTCCTGCTTCCTTCTAACTCTATATTGATTACTGAGGTTTAACTTCCAATATCAGAAGAGGTTTGCATTTCTGGTTGTACAAAAAGTGTGGGTTGTGAGGCCTAGGCTTAGATTGAAAGGGGTCAGAGTGGCTCCCTCTGTATGAGGAAACTAAGGTTTTTAATTGGTTGCTGGAGGAGGTCGTGTAGTCCAGAGCAACCGTCTTCCGGCACAAATGTTTGACAACTCTTAGAGTGTGTTTAAAGGTTTGAAAGCCTTCCTTAGCATGGAATTAAAAAACTGGAATCTCTGACAATGGCTGGGTCACAGATCTTCTCAATGACTCGAGAAGAGTTTCTCCTGTACTGGAAGCCCTGCCAACACAAGCAGATTGCTGGAGAGCCTGTAGTATTTTTTCTGCCTGCTTTATCAATATCAATCATAAAAAAAAAGTAGTTTGGAATTAGATTAGAATTTAAATGCTGATAAATATTGAAATAGAATAGAATTGATTGTAGTGACAGTATTAAGCATGTTTTTGTGTGGTGAGTGTACTCACAGAACAACAGGGCTAAAATCTTATTTACAAAGTTCAGGCAGAAAAAAAGCATTTGTGAGAGTTATTTCTCTCTTTGTCAACTTGGATTGACATTTGAAAGCATTTACATGAATCATCTTTACAAGTCTGCTTGATACATCTATCCTTTATCTCTAACAAATCTCTTACCTGACTTCGAAAAAAGTATACCACATATCATAGAGGCACAGACCCTAAGAAGGAAAAGATGGTACCATGTCTACTATTCATTCTCCTGAGCAATATCTATAGAGAGCTGTGGAAACTGTGTGGGATTCCAAATCTTTCCCTACAAGTTGATTAACAAATAATAAATGAGACATCCTTGTGTCATTAGTGGAGAACTACCTCTATCTCTCACATGTGCCATTGCGTGCTCAGGGCAGTCTGCATAACAGTCATTAGTATTAGGAAGAGAGCTGAGGGCACTGTTTGTAGTCTTGGGCAGATGGAGCATCCTAAAAGATAGTTTACTTCAGACAGTATTTACCCTGGATGTTAGGTTGTGGGCTCAGTGCAGGGAGCATTTTTCATTATGAAACTGGGATTTTCCAGTCATCAAAACCCATTTGCACAAGTTTGAGTCCTTTTTATTTTTAATCACTGTTATGCTCTACCTTTTTGCTACCATGTAACACACACTTTTTATCAGCAGCAAATGAGAACACTTTGTTGACCATGCTGTTATTTCTAGTTTTAATGATGTCTTTGATTGATGTGAATAATATGTTCAGCCTGATTTTGTGCCACAGATTATGATCAAGACAGATTTCCTTCAGGAGAGTCTTTGACTTGCCTGTAACACTAGACATTTTTTTCTCAAAAGTATTAAGAAGATTTTTTAAGGATAAGGCCAGAAGGGAGAGAGTACAGAGAGGCAACTGTGGTGTCTGGAGATTTCTCTTATTACTGATGAAGGTGGACAAGAATTGCCATTCTGTATGACTCCAAATGAACTTGCTTACTGTTCCTGAGCCATAAGCTGCCTTTACAGCCTATGTGAGCTTTTGTGTCCATGCATACCTGCTCTTACCAAATTGTCCTACTCAAAGAGCAGCCTAGAATGACTGTAGTTATAGCTAAGCTATGAAATTCAGCTGGAGCATCAGCTACTGAGGGGGGTTGCTTGTGTTGAGAGTCTTAGAGCCTTCCTTGCTGTGGATTTTGCCCACTCCAACTAGGGTTCTAGCCAACCTGTTCCTGGACAAAACTTGGCAGATCAAAAGGCCCAGGGATCATTTCTAATAGGCTGTTCATATGAGCTTGACTGTTGCAGAAGAGGGCTGTTCATTCCCATTCTGTGCCTAGGGATGCCACTGAGTGTGTGTAATTTAGTCAAAAGTGATAATTCTACAATTAGGTTCAATGTGATCAACTGCCCTGATATACTATCTGGCCATGGTGTCTGAAAGTGGAGGATCTTTTCTCTACTTCTTGTCCCACCTATATATGAAGAGATAACAGCCTTGACACTGCTGGTATTTGCAATCATCATAAGTTTATCTGCTGTGATAGGTCCACAATACCCCTTTTTTCCTTGTTCAAATGCACAAACCAGAATACTCTGAAGGAAGACGAGTTGTGTTTGCCTGAGCTGGCATCATTGTCCTGTTGCTTGGCTGTTCACAAAGTATTTCCAAGCATAAACTGCATGTTCAGGTGCAAGCTCCGCAGTGTACTTGTGCACGTGTAGTTAACCCAACCTGCCTGTTCTGGCATTGTGATACAAAACCAAGAAAGGACAGCCAGTATCATTAAACAGAATACCAACTATTTGCCAGCCTGTAGGGATAGTTGAATATCCAACATTGATCAAATTTCTGAATGACCGAACACCCAGTATGTCCGCTTTTGTGTTAATGCCTACTAGAGGACTCTCAACTCTTTTGAAAACTGGGCTACACATCTCAGTTCTCAGACATGGTCTTTTTGCATCTGTTTTTGAAAATCTGGCTTTACTAAATGTGGTTTGTTTAAAATAAAACCCTTTGCTTCCCTGAGATGCTTCTTAGAGCTCTGGGGTTACTCTCCTTCTTTTTCTGCTTTCTCCCTGGAATTTTTCTCGTATTACAGCCTAGAGAAAGTCTGTAATAAGGCTGCTCATGCCAATGAATTGATAAGTAAAAGGCTGAGAGATTTCTTACAAAGACCTGTTCCCCATAGTAGGGTGACTATCTTCATAGGCATGATGTTATACTGAGAGTCTTTATGGTAGAGACAGCTGCCTTCTTTCATCCATCCTTTCCTTTCCTGAAACCTTCAAGTCTTCAGGCTGCTCAGCTTCACCTCTTGCTACTGAGAGTGATGACTTTCAAGTTCTTCCTGTACTTTTTTGGTGGAATCTTCCCAGACATTACATGAGATATGAAAACTGTGATATGAATTATTCTTCAGTTTCACACAAGTGAATTGAATAATTTTACTATGCTTTGGTCTTTGTTCTGCCTTCTTTTCTGTTAAAACTCAATGTTAAACAGCTGTTTGACTTGGGTGAGTGATGTGTCTACTTTAGTTCAAGACACTTAACCTGTGTTTGGTTATTCCTAGGGAAGAAAGGCCTTCTTTAATGAAATCTATAGCATTTTTTGGTGTAAGACACTTTATAGGTTGTGGATTTTCTATAGTGGGGAAGATTTTGTTATTACATTTGGTCCCATGGCTTGGTTTTGGGTTGTTCAGCATTCCGAGCTCATTACTCTTTTTTTTTGTTTTTTTTTGTTTTTTTTTTTATAGTGAGGCTGGTGCTTTTTTTGAGGCATATCTTCATACAGTGCTTTGGATGTTTTGCCTTTACTGAAGTTTCTCGTTCCAACTCAGTATTCTGATTTCTGCCTTTATGGATTTTTTTTGCTCAGATAGCATTGGGACAACTGGGGTTTTTTTTCTCCCTTTCTGGATTTCTCTACCTTTCTTCAAATTCCAGCTTTCCATTTGGTATGCTTTAATATTTCCCTCCTTCATTGCCTCTGTGTGCTGCTCTGCATTTTTTGTTGGTTTAATTTACTTGTGAAACTTTGCAAAATGTTAAAACTGTTGCCCATCTTTTGTCCATTTTGCAGATAGTCTGTAGTGACTTTGAAAGTTATTTTGGAGTAATACATGCCCTGCAAACTCAACCATTTTAAGCATGCTCATTTCTCTTTAAATGGAACAACTTTCACTGGCTATTTATGTTCTTCAGTTTACTATATAATTGCATTGATAAACTCAATTTTTTTGTTTGAAGTTCAATCATTCATCATGCCAGACAGGCTAGAATTATTTAATATCTTATCACAAAAGTTATGTGTAATTAATATTTTTAATTGAAAATATAAGTTCTTATGTTTTTGAGTGTGTTACAGTAGGGAGTATACTGAATGACAAACAAATGACACATGGTTCATAGGAAAAAGTCTGCTTTTGTATTCCTTCTGGACTGATCATCCATCATGGGTAATATTTAGTTATTTCTCTGCAAATATATAGGTGGCTCCACTGTTTGAAATGCAGACTTGGGAGTACTGTGTTTCTAGTGAAAGAGATTTTGGACCCAATTTGACCTGTTTGGACCATTTAATACTGATGAGGGGTGTTAATTGCAAAATTACATACAGTGTGTTTTGTGAAGAGTCTTTTCACATAACCTGTTCTTCTATAAATGAGAAGATTAAATAAATTATAGGGAAGTGAATATTTGAGAGCTGTAGGATTAGAAGATTGGCCATTGACTTCAGAGAAAACTAAATAATTTTGAACATCTTACTTTTGACATTATTTTTGAGAATGTTTGCATAGCTGGGCAATGGTTAAAATGCTACAAATCTTTGACAGTAGAAATTGGCCCAGAAATTCCTTTTTAGGAAGGTTCACAGCTTTCAATTTGCTTTATCAGCAGAGATGCTAGGTTCTGTTTTTTGAAATAAGGGTATCAAGATTTGGAAAAACTTGTGCAATATATGTTATTTTGTAGAAGAAGTTTAATAAAGCTACTTGGGAAACCATTAAGAAAAATGATGATTCAGGGATGTCTGTTTGCTGTGGCTTAACCCAGAACTATTTGAGACACCACAGCCCCAAGGAGTAAATTTTATGCAAACTTTTGTATTGTTCAGTGGCTGATGACTCCACTTGGCTTGGGTTTTACTTCATTTTTAACCTCTGGACAACACTGGGAAGGGTAATGGTTATTCTACATTAATCATTCCCTGACAGTGAAGAGGCAATCTGGGCATTTGGAAATGACACAGTAAATTCTTGACCCTCACAGCAAATCTCCCAAGGACTTTAGAGAGACCATGGTTATGCAGATGTGTCAACTTCTGTACTGTAAGGCAGCGTCTTAATGTGGACTCAATATCAACAGCACCCAAGATGACTGTCTTTGTGCTGTGACAGTCAGTGTCTACTCAGGCTTCAGAGAGAAGGTTCTTCCTCCTGCTCTGTCCTTTTTTACCTGATACAGGCAGTACATCACTAGACCTTTTCCCTGTTCTCTTCATCCCACAAAAACTGTCCTCATGACAATGACATGCTGCCTTCTGGAGCACAAGGAGAATCCAGCTGAGTAAAAAAATCTTCTTCTTAATGAACTGGAGGTCTTAAAAGCATCTAGCACTGAGAACGTGCCCCAGAATGGGGATTAGCATTCAGTCAATTTGCTGCAGGCTCAGTACTTTATTGCTGGTGTGCACAAGGGACTCCACTCCTGACATGACAACCCTATGTATGCAGAGGCTTGGCAGCCTTGTGTTTTCCAGCAAAGCCACCAGAGAGCCTTTGTGAGGGGAGCTTTGCTGAACAGCTTCTGGGTTGGCAGGGAGATCAAGAAGGTCTGCCCTAGAAGATGGAATATTCCATTTTCTGAGCTCTCTCTGTTTCTTGAAGTATCATGCCTGATGGTTGCTTCTCTCATACATCATTTGCAGGTTACACCAATACTTTCTGGAAGTCCAGAGTCAGCAGACTTGATTTTCCTATGATGTTTACATACTCTTCTTATCGCCTTGGGTATTATTTCACTTCCTTATCTTGAATGTGCTTGGTACATGGAGGTATTTGACCTCTGTTCTTCTTCTCTCCTCCTAGCTTCCTTTGTTGGTATGTGCAGCTGTAATTTCTACATTTTCTTTCCATAATAAACTCCTCTCATTTAATTTCTTCATTTTAAGTCCTATTGTAATTGGTATAGGTTTCTACTTGCCTAAAGTTGTCCTTATGGGGGGCATATATAGTGCCATCATGGCACAAGCCCCAAAAAATCTACACTGTGACAGCAGTGGCCATCCTCCCTGTGAATTGTGATTTCATTTAGAAGATCTTCACATAGATAGGCAATGTAGATGAGTGGCACTTTGCAGGGCTGAGGTAGTATCAAGGAGAAATCCAAATACTGGGAAGCCCTGTCAGGAAAAAAGGCCTCCTAGAGGCCCTCTAGGAGATGTAGACATGATTAGCCCTGGTCGTCTTTCTGGTATGCTAATCTTGGAGGGTCTCTGTGTAAGGAGAGCCCATGCTGGGGTCAGGATGTGCGGTGATTTACCCAGAAAGTGCCTCTGACAGTTTCATTCCCTGTGCCACTGTACAACACCGTAGGCTATCCTGGGAGCCATACATTGGAAGGTGTTGTTATTAAGCACAGGTTAATTGCATCTTTTTTTGTTGAGAACTGGAATAGGGGCACTTCCAAGAGTCAGGGACAGCTCAACAAGAAGGATTAGTAGTGTCCTATCATTATTTGTTTTGTCATATGCAGAAGTGGAAAATAAAAATTCTTGGATGTGTCCCTGTTTAATTTTCGGTTGGGGAAAGCTCTATATTCTTCCAACCTGGCTATTTTAATTGTATTATGAAATATTCTTACAGGTTCAGCCACTTTATGATCAGACCAACTTTGTAAAGTACGTGATCCATTTAAAGCTTTTTTAAAAGTGAGAAATATGGAAATAAACAGCTCTGCTTTCTTTAGCTCTCTAAAGTACAAAACCGTTTTAATTTTAAATTTGTAAAAAGAATTCTTTTTCTCACATGGGCCCCTCTTTGCCAAACCAGGCACCTCAGGAGAGTTAAAGACATAAAGCTTTCCAAATGCTTCTATGTAGCTTGAAGTGAGGTCATATGGGTGCCATGTCTTTTATTATAAAGTATTACAGGAGGAACACTGGTGGGAAAGAAAAAAATTTTCTTCTCTTAGAGGGAATGCCTTTGCATAAACACATGGGAGTAGGAAGGGCCAATAAAAAATAAAAATTATTGATATTTTTAAATAAATATTTACAACATGTATTTTAGCAGGTTTGTACAAGCATAAACCAGTTCATTTGCCACCTGCAAAGAAATTGTCTGGTTTTACTTTTAATGTGGGTAGGTAGTACAGGAAATTTGTACTTCTGTGAATCCATATATTCAATATATGTGAATATTTTTGTTGCTGTATTCATTTGGAAACTCTGTAATTGTACTGGAAAAAAAGAAATACTGGGCTGAAGTAGTGCTTGTGTAACTGTTTCTAACATGCCTAAAAGTCTTTGCATCCCTGTTCCTCGACTTCAGGGACTCGAGATCACTTGACTTCCTGGGTTCTGTTTGGTTTTCGTGGGGTTTTGGTTTTTTTATTAATAGACAACTGGGAGGTGTACTGAGTTTAAACCATCAGTGCAAATAACTTTTCAGCAACCTTTCCACTAGTTCACCAAAAAAGTTCATGGTTTTGTAGTGGTATAATTTTTAAAAGATTTGGTTCTGTTCAATGATTAATATCAAACAGTCAGCCTTTTCTTACTTTGTCTTTTGAAGTTCTCATAGGCAAGAAAATGACAGTAAATCACAGCATACACTGAGTGCAAAGAGATGTTTTTATCAGATTTATACAGCTACTCCCAGACTTTCTGTTGAAAGAGGATCTTGGCTTTCAGTGACACCTGCAAAATATTTCCTAAAGTGAGGCAGCTATTGGTGCACAAGAAAGGGAGAAATCTCGGAAGCAAGTAATGGTCCAGTAATGCAGTCTGAAAAACTGCTGAATCTGACCCCTGCATAGAAAACTGTTTGGAACAGACAGGGGTAAATACATTTTCCAGAAGTGGCTTTTACTTGCACAAGTGAGAGATGGATGTTTTGAGTTCTTACCAGTTATAGGCCTAAAGTGTAAAAAAACTCTGGGTCACTGGTTCTGATTTTGACCTTTGCATTCATAAGAGAAAGACTGATCTCTCTGAGGATATACTAACTAATGGAAACCAATTATTTACTCTCACTTTAGCTCTACAGACTATCAAAAAGTAAAATAGCACAACATGCTCTGGCTTCGAGGCCACAGAGTGAAGAACATGTTTCAGGAGAAAGGCAGCACTTCAGTATTTGACATTGGTAAATAAACATTGTGATAAGTTTGACCAAGAAAGACTGTGATGTTTTCATTCACATGTGATGAATATTATTCTTTTATGTCACTGTTTCACTAACACTACACCCTGTATGATACTCCAGGATAATCGGCCAGTGAGGCATATTTTAACTGACGCAAAATAAAGGCAATGTAGCAGTGTATATACAAGAGCTGGTAAGTGAGCTGTATGCTTTATGTGGAATGGGTATTTCTGGATCCTAAGCTCAGCAGCTTAGTCTGTGAGCAGAGGACACTGCATGCTGGAGGACTTGGAGGGAAAACTGTCTCCTAAGATGGCTACCTGTGTCTGAGAGGAGGCATGGGGCAGGTGGCTTGTGCAAAACTGAAAGGACACTTTCCTCCAGTCCTAGAAACTTCTCTGCCCCATCTCCATCAGAGCATGGGGAAGCTTAGAGGTCCAGGGTGAGATCCCAGAGAGATTTGCCAAGAACTAGGCAGGCCTGCATTGGGATAACCTACATCGGCATCCATGACCTGCTACTTAGGACTGGAAGTAGGATGGATAACCAGTGATTCCAGCCACTAGGAAGCTGCAGAAACATGGGCCTCTGTTGCCACTTCACTCTAATAGGCACAAAATTGGGTTAGAGTGTATAAGATACTCTCAACTCCTGTAGCTCCCCTGGATGTGCTGTGGTTCAGTAACATTTTGAAGCAGCCTTACCATGAAGTGCATGGTATACTGGGATCATCTGCCTCTCCCAGGCTCCCTACTCACTTGTGCAAGGTCTGGCAATGAGGCAGTGCAGCTTCTTGAAATTCCAGTGCTGGAAAGGATAGATATGGGGCTTCAACTTTGATGCCCAGCACTGTCATTTAGAGAGACCCTCTTCTCCCCCTTGCTTTTAGCCAACCAACTTGCTCTATTCAAAGAAAATGTTATTGTATCTTTTAATGAAAAAAGTCTTTGCTGACCAAACAGGTTTGCTTGCGTTCTGTTAGCTCCAATAACACTGCTGGGTGGAAAGCAATCAATCCTGGAGTTTTTAATAATATGTGAGCTGTAGCTTTGCTTTGCAAGCAGGCAGGACTGTAATAGTGTCTGCTGAAACTATTCCTGCCAAAACAAACACCAGGAGAGATTTCTTTTCCATATACTGAACTCTCACTTTAGTACTTGCCAGGGAACACTTTTCACTTCTCCAGTCTTCTGCCTGTAGTGGACAAATAAAGAGCACTGCAGATAGCAACAATCAGTGAGCATGTTGGTACTGGAGGACTGCCTGAAAAGTTGTGGGCTGCAATCCTTAATGCAATGTTCTCTCTATGTTTGGAAAGGACTTTACTCTTTCCTTTCAGCGCTTTTATAAGACCTCGGGGCTGGGGCCTGCATTCTTCTGCAGTAAGCTCACAAGGTTGGATTCCCTTCAGACTTGCAAACCTTGATCACATTCATATTTTATGTGAGCCGCTCTGCATAACTGATTCTTCTGGTGTTTATTTTTCTTGATTTGAAATAATTCTTATTTCCCTATGAGTAAAACTTGCCTGTTAATGACTGCTAGCTGTAGCATGACAGCAACTATCCTCAGATCTTCTCTCGTGGCTCTGTCTCACCTCATCTGTCACCTCCAGACATGAGGTCAGACGTTGCCATGAGGTGGGGGAAAAAGTCATGGTTTTGAAGAACTGAATTGTTTTGCTTAAAGCATTGTCCTGAGATTAGCTATTCGGACCTCCTTGGCTCAAGTGATCTTCTTTCCTGTAGGAAGGGAGACCCGAAATTTCCCAGTGGTTAGGTCATAGCTTTGAGTATACTATTAACAAAAGCACATGTTACCATACTGACTGATGGTAATTAGGAGATGCTCTTTGCAGTTGTGCCACTGTATTTATACTTGTGGTTTTTTAGGGGTGTATGTGTGTCTCTGTGCGTGTTGGTAGTTACAAAAAATTGTGAAAATGAGATGAGAACCTGGATCTAGATCTGTCCCTCGCAGCCCATTTGCCCCTCCCAGGCTGCACTCAGAGCCTGGATCCAAGACCAGGAGTAATCAGAGAGAAGCTGGTTCTTCCCTTGCACCAAGTAGCCAGGAGCAGCAGTGAGCTATTGGTTTCAGAGTTAGAGATGGATGGGACCAGGTATTACCATAAAGTGATGTGGGCTCAGACTGTTTTGGAGTTTCACACACAGTTAAAAATGGCAGTAGGCAACATCTAGGATGCTGTGAAAAAACTCAGACTTGTGACATTTGCATTTCAGTGTTGTGGAGCAAAGTATTTCTATTACTTTTGTCTAAAATTTTGCTTGCTTGTCTAGGTTGGCTGGCTTTCTCAATTTCCAGGTTATCATCAGCCATGGGAAGCATAAAATACCGCAAGTACACATCATATTTAGCTGTCTTGTTTATCAGTTATTCCCAGAAAATGCTGTCATCCAAGTAAAACATGGATGTAGGCCATTGTTATAGGTTAGAAATCCAGGAGAATTTTCTTCCCCCTGCCCCCCACTGTAAGAAAGACGGAGTCTGAATGGAAAAAAAGTCAATTAGCCTTACAAAAGAATCTAGCTGGCCAAGCTGCATTTCTACTGAATGGCCCATCAGAGGCTGGGGGGAGAGGGGAGGAGTTTTGGGAGGGGGTGGCTGGCTCTTCTGGGAGGGGAGAGATCAGACTCGGGAGTTCTCTGGGACAGAGGCAGGGTCTGTGTCTGGGCATTTTTGGAGAGGGGGCCTGGAAGCCGGTCTTTCTGGCTTTCTGTTCTGGTGAGGCCTGACCAGCGGCTTCGATCGGCTCGCACGCTGCCTCATGACTCCAGCCAGGACCTACTGGGCTTTCATCGGAGAGTCTCTGTGCTTGCTAGGAGAAAAGGAGGAGCTTTGGGGAGCTGTCATCTGAGAACGACAGTGAGTCTTGTGCGGGTAGACTGCTTTTCCTTCTGCCCTTCTTCCATTGGGGGAGGGCCCCCCCGTTGTTTCTTCTTGGCTTCTCCCGTGACCCAAGACCAACCCCCAGACCCCCTTCCCACACAGTGACTGCCGGGGCCCAACAGCGCCCCCTGCAGGTCAACACAGAGCACTGCAGGCTCTGCACCTCCAGTGATCCAACAGCGCCCCCTGCCGACTGTGATCAGAACTGTGCTAAAGACAGAGAAGTATTCATTCAGACTTTTTTTGGGGTTTTTTTTTTCCCCTATTGTTTGAAGGGGACTTTTTCTTTGGGTACAAGACTATTGCCTAGGGTTTTTTTGTGTTCTGTTACTGTTCTTGCCAACACACATATATCTTTTAATAAAGGGTTGTTCTTTCTTCTGTTTTTTCCGACACTTCCTTGATTAAAGCCCCTTAATTTTGAATTCACAATTGCTGAGAGAGAGGAGTTTGGTTTGTCTTATAACTCATCCTCTTTAGCAAACTTTCCAGTCTCTTCAAACTGAGACAGCCATGTTCTCTCTTTTTTTTGCAGATCCTTTACCTTAGGAATAGGAAATTCCCTGAGCTACTTTTCAATCATAAATAATGTAAAATTTCAAAGTGCTTTACTGAGTTGCAAACTCAAAGTACCATTCTCCTTTGACTACGAAATTTGCACGCAAATCTTGCTTTCATGCCCACCAACCATATGTTTCCAGACATTTACCTACAGGAAAATGAAGGTACCTCCCAGTCCTTCTAGGAGATGAAGCTCTTAAAGAGCATTTTACAGCTACGCAAAGCACCATATTATTCTGGATACCAACCATCAACCTTTGCCTGAGCAACCATTGCTCTTAAGGTGATGAATAGTAATTTTCTTTGATAGGACTTGCAATGATGATCTTGGAGACTATCTTGTATTATTTGAGAATACACATGCGAGCCTTCTGGAAACATATGGGATTCCTATGTCCTCTCCAAATCTTTGATAAGATCTACCATCCACTACCTTAATGGAAAAAGACACTTTTGATGCCTGATGGGATAAAAGAGTTCCCACCATGGTCTGATATTATTTAATCTGACTGTGAAGATGAATCCTCTATTCCCACTTCTGACTTTTCCTCTCTTATTTTTCCCCATGTCATTATCTTTTCACCTTCATTTTTTTTATCATGCAAATAGATGAAATGTTTCTTTATCATTGCTAAGCTGCTGGTGTCCAACACCAGTATTACCTGTTTTCACCTAAATTGTGGAAGACAGCTTGAATCAAACTAAACATTGAGATCTAATATCAACTAACATCAACTTTCTACCTTCCATAGTCTGCTCACATTCAGAGAGGCCTTCTGTCATCGTAAGTCGTGCTGCTCTCTTGAATGTCTTGGTGCTTGATTTATGAAAATCTGTGTAGTTGAAAAGTATTACAGAGGAAACATATTGTCAATAGCCAGATGCTATGCAACAAACACTTGGAAAACAAACATGCACTCAGCAGTTGATGGTCAACTTCTGGTTCTACTGAAGTTTCCAAAGGAATTGAAGATTTTTTCAACCTAAAATGCAGGTTAACAGAGAACAGGGACTGGTAATATTTATACAAATGCCAAGATGAGGGAATTTTTGATCCTTTTTTTTTTTTTCATGAGCCAGACAAGTTTTGTCTTCTTTTGAACTGATAGAGTGGCCTGGAGAAGGTGAAAAAGATCTGTTAGGTTTCCCATAGGTAAGCAGTTGTAAAAAGATCTTTAAAAGACAGAAATTACTTTAGTATATGAGATGCAATTTACAATACATTATTTTGTTCACCCAAATTACCTTTTTGTTATCTCTTTTTTAAGGTTCCTTCTTAAAGGAGAAGTTGGAGGAAACTCTGTTATTGGAAGTCTTGTGACTGTATGAGGACAGTGCTGGAGTACTGCCATGGTACTTTGACACATTATCATCCTAGTAAATGACCCAAGTGTTGAAATTCAGTGTGGAGTGATGGCTTTTGTAAAACTTTGCCATGTGTTTCGGCCCTTCTGGCAAGCACAGCATTATCTGATGGTATGTCACTGGGGGAGGAATGGAAGGAGACAAGGTAAAAGAGAATATGGGCTTTATATGAGCTATAGTATTTAAACTAAAGCTGTAAATAAAGAAAAGCTTGCCTGTAAGTTTACAGACATACAATTAAGACCCTTACTATTATCTAATCCTTTTTCTTGCCTTATGATTTTATGATAAAAAGCATTACTGTTGCTTTTGGACTTTCATAATAACTCTAGTAGCCACAGAGAGAACCAAATATTGTTTGTTTATTTACTTGTGAACCAAATTATGCTCCTCTGCAAACTTCACTGTGTAATTTGCACTGGATTTGCTGTTTACAAGCATGCACACACTGGTTTAAGTACTGCCCTCTCCCTGGAATTAGAATTGCCATGCAAGTGGCTATGATTTTAGTGAAACAGTTGCAACTCATTATATCTCCCAAAGTCAGAAATAGTCCTCCATTCAAATCTGCAGTCAGTGCCTTTAATAAATAAAACATGGCTGTCAGAATTAAGAGAGATGGAGTCATAGTAACAGACTCTTAATACTGTTGAGTGTGATTAAATAAAATTGTGGATTTCTCCCCATTTATCACTTGTGGTTCATTTTCTTTACCAAATTCAGGAGTCAGTTATTAGTTACACTGGTTGCCTACCCAGAGCATACGCCTTTGAAGTGTACACTTTCGCATACTTTCTATGTGTTTGCATGCTGGTTTTGTATGTATTTTGCTATCTATGACATATAGATACTATGCAGCACAGCCACGGTTGCAACTGGACATCTTCATAATTTCTGCTGACATTTGCCTTGCTGTCAGCCTCACCCAGCTGAAAAATGCACTGTGTGCTTCCAAATGATAGTGTTTGGAAATCTGGCCAAGGCCCTCTACAGGGCCTCAAAGCTGACATTGAAAACTTGCTGAGTTATCAGTTCATATCAGGTGAAAACAACGTAGCTTTGCCCTAACTAATTTTTATGCATGCTGGTGATGAGATTTAAGAAGATCTATGCAGCTAATTTCTATTGATCACACCATATCATGATTGAGTATAAAGGAAGAAATTTCATCTGGAATGAAGTGGTGTCCATTAAGACAAACACAGTGAAGATTTTACACCAAAGGAAATCTGCCTCTCAGTGGGTGGTTTTCTTCTGCCTCATTCCACAGGAGGATGCAATGTGGGTGATGGTGTCCTCTTCCAGATCTTGGTACAGGGCTGACCCTGGTGCTGTGGGTTTCCCAGCCAACCTGGGGAGTAAGCCTGGAAAAAACCATGGTGAAAAAACCATATCTACCCCTCAGGCACCTAGCCCCCTCACAAATTCATCTGGACAAGGACAGTGGAGATGTTATGAGTTAGATCCTGCATCAGGGTTCATGGGTTACAGGGACAAAACCTGTCCTGAGAAGCTTGAACCTCCAAAGCCTCAAATGTGTCCTTTAGTTTTACTTTCTTTCTGCCTTAATCCTTACTGCTTGGCTGCAGATCAATGCCTTTGGGACCCCAGCTTCTGGGTCCCTGCATGGTTTCCTGTGCCTCAGAAAAGCCTGTGCAGGGTGTCAAAAACTCTGCTAAAAACCCATTTCTCTTGAGATTTGGCTTGCTGTGAAGGGCTGTATAGGATGGATGTTATGGCTTTTAAGAAAGAGTATTAAACAGGTGAAAATTAAAGGCATGAGTGCTTCTGTATATTTGCATGTGTGTAAGAAAGACAACATTGCTATTGACATCCCTCATCTGAAATACTGCTACATCCTGGACTCAGTTGATGCTCAGCAGTGCCTTCCTATTGACCTCAAACACTAATGCCAGCTAAGAATCCAACCCAGCTCTCAAACCTTTTGTACATTTTCACCACCAGTGCATAAAGTAACTTTTCTACAAACACTGTTTGCAATTACATGTTCCTGCTGTAATGGGTGTATTTGCAAGTCCAGTTTTCAGTGTGCACTGATGTGCACTGCTAACAACTACATCGCATGTGGTAAAGGGGGCTGGAAGAGAAAGACAGAGGGGTTTCTTGGGTACCAAATAGGGTTTTCTTGTACACCAAATAGGATTTTCTGGTGTTTTGCCTTCTGCCCTTGTGTAGTTTACATTTGCTCTCAATGAAAGTACTGACATTACTCCAGAAGGGCTTGTTTCCAGCTGTGCCTGTGCTGATGGATGACATTGAAGCAGGTCAGCTCAGCTTTATCATGTCCTTCAACAATGTCTCTAATGACGCAGGGAGGAACATGCTGGGAATTCAAGGAGCATCAGTATTTCTCTCTGCTCTTTGATGCTTGGTTGGCAATATCACAGGAAAATAAAAAACTGTATAAAAAGAAAGTGCTTTTAAGATGGTTACACCACACCTTTTTACTACTTCTATCTCCTTGTGCTACAGATCTGCAGGAGGCTTTTATGGCATTAGAAAAAAACTCACAGGAGCAAACATGGAGAGGAGCATTAGTAACATACTTAATTTTCTATTAAAGCAAATAGTAAGCAGGCAAAACTATTGCTGGCAGGATTAAAGACACGCTGCTAGCAGTGTCTGAGTTGTTTTGAAATGCCTGGGGCATAAGGCGTATAAAATGAAACATGAGTCATCCCAGGTCATCTTCTTTTTAGGACCACTTCTCGCTTTCAATCTTATTGTGTTCGGGACAGAGAACCAGTCCTGATGTGGCTTTTTAGACTGTCAGTCTGTCTGCTCTCTTTTTTTTTTTTCTAGGTGCTGATGTCTGCTGTGGTTAATTTTTATATTTTTTTTTGCTTATTTCTGAGAATTATGCACACTCCTATACAGGAACAGACCAGATCTGAAAACAAAAGTGTGCGGCATTTGTTCTTCAGGGTTACAGACATACTTCTCTTTGTCATGGATGTGGGTGACATCACTGTTTGTACATGTTCTTTTTCACTTTTTTGTATACTTCATTATCCATCTTCCCTTTATACCTTTGTGATTTTTTGTTTGTTTGTTTGTTCGTTGTTTAAAAGAAAATGATGTAAAAGTCCACAATTCTGGTTTGATTTATACTAGAAAAATTTTGTTAGGAATCTTGTGAGTCCCCTATTTTATAGTGTTCTTAGGTACAGGTACATGTAACAGGACAGTGGTATTTCAGTACCACTGAAATAAGTTTCAAAGAAAACCAGTTATGCTGTGGCTAATTTTCCTCCCCCCTCTATCAGTGTGACAATGAATAAATAGGTTTGTCACTTGTTTTAAAGAAGAATGCTGCAAATTCAAGGGAGGATGGTAAGAAAAGTAGTTTTCAAGGGTCCTTTCACTGTAAGCCTGGGCATGTATACAGAAAATGCTGTGTAATGTAATCACTATCTCTTAAAATACTCAGTAATCAGTAGTTAGAGCACAAATTGTAGCCCAAATGCTCTTCAAAAGGAAGTGGAGGAATAGCTAAAATCCAGTGTACTCCATTACAGTTACATTTAGGAAAATGCTTTGCCATGTCTGGCCTACCATGTTCTTAAAATAGAGGACACATGAGTTCCTACCATTTCCTCTCCCACAGTTGGAACTAGCACCTGGCTATTAGTAACAGTGGAGAAAGGAAGGTAACACGGATGGAAAAAAGAGAACACTGTGAAGACATTCCAGATGCTATGACCTTATTTACGTTTTTTGCCCCAATTTCTGTCTTTGAGACACAACCACCTCCTAAGGGACTCAGGACAGCAACAGCAGGAAATTTCTCCAGTATTTCCTCCAGTTGTGATTGCTGGTACCTCCTTTTACCCAGAGAGTGGTGCTGTGCATCAGGTCTGCACCCCCAGGTAGCAGTATGAATTACACCTAGAAATAAGCATCGCTGCATGGAGGAAGCTTTTGTGTGGAGCAACCCTCCATTTGGGCCAAGTAAGTGTCCCTTTTGCCAAGTAACTGTCATCGTGATTTGTTACTTGTTACATTGGCTCCCTGTGAAATACAAAGTTGTATTCAAGGTCTCAGTGGTAATCTCCAGGATCCTCAGGACTTGGCAGTGTCAGCTGAGGCAGCGCCTCTCTCATGGGAGTGATGTCCTGGAAGAGCTGCTTATCCCAGAAATCATGAGGATGTCACTTTGGAGGCTGAGAGTGAAAGTGATTCGGAGAGTGGGGCCTTTGTGGCTTTTGAGATGTCCTGGATCTCAGGTGGGAAGGTTAGGAAATGATGGGACCTTGCACTCTGCAGCACAGATCTCCTGGCTCACAGACTCAGCTCACCAGGGGAAAGGGAAAGGGTGTGATGGATATAGAGGGGAAAGGAAGCAGCATAGACAATTCAAGAAAAAAGAAAGAATTCAAATGTTTATGAAAGATGAGTATCTACAGTTTATGCCACTTCTCTGTATTTTGTTATCTAGAAAAGCATCTGATTTTCAGAAGTGCTAAAAGATTAAAGTAGCTACAATGACCTCAAACATTAAAAGTTTATCATCAGCCACACCCTTTGGAAAAGCTTAATCTTACTCAAATTCCATAGCTCAGCTAGTGCTATTTGGAGCCATTTGTCTCTTCGGAGGCAGCAAACTACTCTGGTTCTTTCTTGTTAGTAGGTAGACTGAGGGAAGAAATCCTCATGTTGGTGGACTCAGGACTCAGCTTTCATTCATTTTGTATCCATCTTGTATCCATCTTTCTTCCTGATAGAAAAATATTTGCTTGTTGCTATGTGAAGAACTTTGCACAGAAATCTGACTTCAGAGAAGATTTGCTGGCCATCTGTGGTCAATCTAGACATCTGGTTGTGCTCCAAAAAGTTCAAGTGGAAAGGCAGGTTCCCTGTTTTGCATTTAATTATCGCTAAGTTACAATGAGTGTATTGTGCTGCAACCGTTTCAAGTGTCACTGGTGATTAGACTGTTGCAATACTATTTCGATAATGCAACATGAGGCTACATCCTAAACTTATCTGGAAAGTACCAATGTCACATTTGGCAGCTTGGTTTTGGTTTTTTTTCCAAGCTGCATTTCTCAAGGAGCTCATGATGTAAATACTTGCAGTTTATTCTGCAGGTTGCTGGGTAGAGTTTATCCTTTACACTGTGTGGGACCTGTCTCTTGACCAACCATCCCTCCTTTCTGTTCTGGAGTGCCATGGCAGAGGTAGGAAGGGTTTTAAGACTCATTTGGAAGTACAAAAGACATTAAACTAAAAGTACTTTGCTATGAGGATACCAACTTCGGTCCTTGTTCCAAACTCTGGATCTGGAAGACTAATTTACTGAACTTAAATGGGTTCAAAGACCTGTTGATTTCTTAGCCTGTCAAGAGCATAGAAAGATTTGCAAGTGGGGCGCACTCAATAAAACTGGTGGATGCTTGAATAATGCCCATTCTAGAGAGGTTCAACATTGCCTTTGTAAAAGGAAGGTCATCCGTGCAAACCTGACAACACTCTCAAAAGAGGCTTAGAGGCATGTGGATAAGAGACATTCCATTGACCAACTAATGTTAGTTTTTCCAGAGACTTTTGACAGACTGTTTTCACCAAAAACTTGTAAGGAACATAACATGATAAAGAAGATCCTTGAATGGATAAATACTTGGTAAAGGGTAAAAAATGGGATGTATGAATAATCACCAATTCTTGGAGCACGGTCATGTTAGCAGGTGGATTGAATGGTGATTTGTGGTGGGACCTTTTACATTCAGTGAACAGCAACATAAGAAAATTTGCTCATGAAGCGGAATTACTCAAACCAGCTGAGGCACCTCTGTGAAGAGTTGTAGACGGATCTACAGGATGGTATTCAAGGTAGGTAAAAATAAGGTGATACAAATAGGGGTGAAATGGTCTTAAATTAATCTGTTAAACAGCAATTTCTGAGCTGACCATTACAACTCAGGATTAAGATCGTGGTAACATATCCAAGACAATATCAGCTCAACACAGATCGAGGAAGCGTATAAAATGGTGGCAGTTATTACTGGAGAAAAACCAACCGTAAGTCTGTCAATATTTTAGTTCTTTTGTATTATGCAGGGTGCAGCAGAACTGCAAAAGAGCCAGAGAAGGTCAGCAAGGGTACAGAGCATTTTCCTAATGAGTTGTCAGTAATGATGTCAGGGACACCCTACGAGGTCAGTGGAGTGGTGTGCCAGGCCTTTCCCAGGGTCTGCTGAGGTTATGACTGGGGCTAACTTCTGCCTAATTTCAGATTTGTCCCAGACAGCTGCCGTGAAAGGCACTCATTTTTAGTGGACGTGAGGACAAAGCTGTAAAAATAAACTGGAGTAATTTTGTTGAAAGTATCCACTCCACTATGTAGTGGCAGAATCAACTCTTTTGTAAACACATCTAGTTTCTTTTTTTCCAAAATCTTTTTTTTTAAAGCTAGTTTTCCACATCCTTCTCATCCACAGTCTCACTACTGTAAACAAATAGCATGTAAAACATAGGAATAGTTTGTGAACCACCTTTTACACTAGGCTTCATCACCTCCATGCAAACCAGCAAGCTGCATTGCAGAAGTGAAGTTTTATGTCCCCTGTAGCAGAAAAAGGGAGAATCTTAGTGCAATCAGCCATGTCTGGTGGACAGGGGAGACAGAGGATGGGGAGCCATTTCCAAGGTAAAATGCCAGTTATGTGGCCAAGATCGAAGGTCCCACATGCAGAGAGAATGCATTTCCCACTCCTTTTTTTTTCAGCTCACAGCCTCCCTCTTGTTTTTTAAATTAATTTTTGGCAGTAACATAACCCCTGGAACCCTGCCATTTGCTGCTTTAAAAATTGCTCTTGAAAAGAGGGAGGGAGGTAGGGAGAAAGCAAGAGGGTAGAGGGAGTGTGAAAACCTAATGGAGCCGATTGCAAGGATACATAACTAACATTTTTTTCTGCAAAACTGATCTGTAATTTATTTTTCTGATGAGCCCATTTTTATGTCAGACCCTGTGGGAGAGAAGATGACTGTTTAGTGGAGATTACTGGCTATTTCAAAGTAGCAGCAGGACAGCTAGGCAGAACTAAACATGTTGGTATTTTATGGGGTTTCTGTAAAAGAAAACTGTCCGTGTAACACGATCATTCCTTAAGTCTTTAAAGCATGAAATGTTTATAGTTTAAAAGATGCAACCATGGAAACACAGATCTATTAAAGGAGAGTAAAGATTCTTCTCATTTTGGGTTGAATGGTTTCACAGTGCTGATTGAAGAAAGAGCACACCATCCTCATCCTGTTCCAACAAGATGCACCATCTGGACTGCATTTTTCTCTGACAGTGATTTCGGCTGGGTCTCAACTCCATTTTTATTATTGTCTCCTTTCAGCCAGGCGTGGGTCAGCTGGAATTGGAATTAGTCTCTCTCTGCCCACTTCCTTGGTGTTCATGCACCTGCTGGTGCCTTCATCTGGCACCAAGCACCAGCTCTGTACAGAGTGGGTGACCATCTTGCAGCAAGATGGGGACTGGTACAGGTTCTTGTGGCACTGTCTCCTGGAGGATGCAGAGTAATAAATTACAGAAGGCCCTCTCTATCTCTGTGGCTTACTGCAAGTTTGAAAAGGAGAGGTATAAATCAGTCCAAGTGTGGAAGAGATATTTCTGATCACTTTTTCTGCTGGGTGGGGAGGCCTTGGAAGGGAAGATGTGTGTTGGCACCTTACTGACAAAAGCCAGAGGTATACATGCTAGCCATCAGAATATAGTGATGGTGGTGAGCTACAGTATTAACAGTTAGGAAAGAATAGGGGTGCCATCATCAGTCACTGTCCTTCCCCATACTCTACTTTCCGATTGTAGGGCTTTGCTGATTGCTGGCCAGGCCCTTGGCAGCTGCCTGCACTGCCATGCTGCTCTCCATCCAGCTCATCAGTTTCCTCTCCTAAAAACAACCCCCTTACAATTAACGTGGGCTTCCTCTTTATTATTTTCTGCTGTAATTGGTTTATTCAGCTTTTCCCCGATTGGTTTCAACTGAAGCCCTATATGCACTTTATGGTCTGTATTTTATAATGAAAGAGGAAAAGGAAAAAAAAGAGAAGTGAAAAAATTAATATTGTGTGAAGGATAAAGATGCTTTTTGTCTAAATATGCTGCACCATAAACATCCTGATATTCTCAAGTAGAATATCTTTAAATGGGTACTGGTAGCTGATTTATGCTTGGTACTGATTGTTTTTGAAGGGACATATGTGAAAAAGAAAATGTGAAAAATATTATGACAAAATATAAAAGGAATACTTGTTTTCATAAATGACCACATTGTTTTAAAATTTAAACATCTCCTTGCAATTCTGGGAAACTATAGCAACAACATCATGCTGTTGCACAAGGCCTACTGAAGTGATGCGGGAGAGAAACAGAAATAAAACTTTCTGCATTGCCCTGCAGAAGGGATAAGGAGACTGCAGGTTATCACACAGTGCAGCCTCTGCTCTAAGCAGGCTCCGCCATGTTTATTTGGTACATTTTCAGGTGGTGGCTAAAACTGGGTTTTAAACAGCATGACACTGCAGGCTGTGGAGCAGCACAAGCCCCCCTTGGAGGACAATCAATGGGCAGGTATGGACCACTCATAACTAGCAAAAATAAGTAATTGCTCATATATTTTGTGCCTCGGTTGCTGATGCTACTGAAAATGTAGCAATCAGAACTGATAATGGTGAATAAGGACTAACCAAGTCTTCTGTAAATTAATACTACCTGCCTGGACTGTTACAGGGTGACAAGCTTCCATCAACTGCAAGAAGTGCAACATAGGAAGAGCAGCATAGTGAAAGTGGTAGTGCAGAGGCCCACTGACTATATGCTTGAGGGATTTTCTTTGGGACAAGGTGTAGAGGAGTAGCTAGACTGCATAAGTTGACTTCCTGGAATGCCTTTGTTGGTCTTTCCCCCAAAGAAACCAGTTGATGCCCTCTAGGAGTGCTCTTGCCATGGACAATTAATGGGTGGGAGGTGGTGATGCTCTCCTGGCCCTACCTAGAGCACTAATGTAAAAGACACCAGATATTCAACTTAATGGGACTTGAGCAAATGGTTCCAAGGACATAGGGGTCCATGCCTTACAGCAATCCCTGTGCCACCCTGTCCCCCATAAGATCCTAGCATTTGTATGCTACAGAGCCCATCCCCAGGGCCTGAGGAGAAATGTTTTGCCCTTGGTGAAAAATAGTGACATTTATTTCACAACCGCTTGTTTCTGTATATGTGCAGCCTACTCCTTATCTCTGAGGCATTTTTAAAATTCCCAGAATTGTAGCATGCTCTCTTGCTCTCCCAGGCATCTCACATAACTGTGTGCCTCCCTGCCACACAGTGCTAATCAACTCGTTACTGTATGACTGAGGGAAAGTCTGGAATAACCTTAATTTTCTATCTGAAAAGCAGCTGCTTGTCTCAGCAATTGTCCTAAGGAATGCTTTATAGTTGATCTGTGTCCTGATGTGTCTAATATTACTAGAGACAGGATAAGCTAAATCTGGATGTCTCTGAATAATACTGTATTGTGAGAGACTTCCACCTTTTCTTTTGCTGCAGACAGAAAGTGCATGTCACTGGAGAAGACAATGCTTTCAATTAAGTTCACCAAGTGCGTATTTCAATTTTAGGATCATACCAGATGTGCTTCAGAAAATCGAATATTAAGGGGCTTTTTTTAAAGAGTTCTATTAAGGGATTAGAAAATGTTGGCATCATTAAAATAGGCAAGGAAACCTTTAGTAGGCTGTCAAAAAGGATTGCAGCCTCAGATAAGTCACGGAATCACAGAGTATGCTGAGTTGGAATGGACCCACAAGGATCATTGAATCTTTAGCACTGCACAGAACCATCTCCAAGAGTCAGATCATATGCCTGAGAGTGTCATCCAAATGCTTCTTGAACTCTGTCAGGGTTGGTGCTGTGACCACTTCCCTGGGGAACCTGTTCCAGTGCCCAATCACCCTCTGGGTGAAAAACCTTCTTCTAATACCTAACTTAAACCTCCTCTTCAGGAGGTTTAGGACATTCCCTTGGATCCTGTCACTGGTCACCACAAAGAAGAGATTAGTGCCTGTCCCTCCTCTTCCCCTCAGGAGGAAGTTGTAGGCTGCAATGAAGTCTTCCCTCAGTCTCCTCTTCTCCAGGCTGAACAGACCAAGTGACCTCAGCCTCCCCTCATACGGTTTCCCCTCAAGGCCCTTCACCATCTTTGTTGCCCTCCTTTGGATGCTCTCTAAGAGATAATACCTTTCTTATACTACAGTGCGCAAAACTGCACACAATATTCAAGGTGAGGCCTCACCAGTGCAGAGAAGAGCGGGACAATCCCCTTCCTCGACTGGCTGGTGATGCTTTACCTGTTCCCCACCAGGACATGGCTGGCCCTTCTGGCTGCCAGGGCACTGCTGACTCCTATTCAACTTGCCATCGACCAGGACCCCCAGGGCTCTTTCTGTGGCACTGCTTTGCAGCATCTCGTTCCCCAGTGTATTAGGGAGGATTCGGACCATACTGAATCTTGAAAACCACAACACTGTTGAAAGCTCAACAAAACAGATATTTATTACCAAGAGGTGGTCAACAAAACAAACAAACCCAAAAGGGAGGAAGGAGGAGAGAAATAAGCCCCCAGCACGACCTCCCCAGTTACCCAGCTGTTGCCCATAAAGTTATCTTACTGACCTAGCATGCCTATAATTACCCATAGCAGAAGCTGCATCCTTGGAGAGTCAGTAAGTTCACAAACTTGCAGGCGTCCCTGCCAAAGGCAACGTTGTCCTTGTTGTGAAGCTAGCTCCCTCCAAGAAAGAGCTATCTGCTTTTTATACAATTAATTGAGTGACCACAACCTCCCAGATGTGGCCAGCACTACCCAGCCCAAGACCCTCAGTCCCACCTCCCAGTTATGTAAGTGCATCTCTTCTGCACATGCGTGAGAACATCGGAAATCCCCCAATGCACGCGCAGTATGCTTTGGGGGTCTTTCTTAATTGAGTTGGGGGTCAAGCCTTCCTCCTCTCCTCTTCGATTTGTCCTTCAAATGCCCTTGGCAGACAATGAACCAATAGTAGAACACCAGTTAAAATAGTTTATACAGAAGTTCTCCCTCCAAGGACAAATTCATTGTTTTATCAGTGAACTTGACAGGGAGAATATAAACTACGACAGGTGGCTGGGGCCAAACACAGACCAAAAGTATCAGCATAAATTCACCCTGCTACACCTAGTCTGTCCGTACTTCCCGGGTTGCCCCATCCCAGATGCAGAATCTGGCACTTTCCCTTGTTGAACTTCATCTGGTTGGTGATTGCTCAGTCCTCTCATTTGTCAAGGTCTCCCTGCAGGGCCTCCCTGCCTATGAGGGAGTCAGCATCTCTTCCCAGTTTTGTGTCATCTGCAAATTTGCTTAGTGTCCCTTCCAGTCCTGTGTCCAAGTCATTTATGAAGATGTTGAAGAGCAGAGGGCCCAAGGTGGAGCCCTGTGGAACCCCACTAGTGACAGGTCACCAGTCTGATGTTACCCCATTCACTGTTACCCTCTGTGCTTGACCCATGAGCCAATTGCTCACCCATCACATGATGTGTTTATCCAGCTGTGTGCTGGGCATTCTGTCCAGAAGGAATCTGTGAGAGACCCAAGGGATGTGTCAGGGGCATTCCCACCTAGCCTAAGCCCAATAAAATACCACACACAGATTTCAGTCAACGCTGGATTTTTTTCCCTCACCACAAGGGGCTTTTCTTACCACCTGGGGCTTCTACCGCCACCTCAACAGATTAGGACAATCCACTTTTGCTCTCTCACAGACACTGCTTTCCTGTAATTCAAGGGACTGTCAAAGACTGTGAAGCAATGGAAGACTCACCATGACAGCTGATGTGTGAGGATGAAGTGACAAGCTGGCATTTCACCTTTAGAAAGAGCATAGACAAGCACATGTTGGGAATGTCCTTCAGTCGTTCTTACCACTCAGGTGGGACAGGGACTAGGTGCCTTTGGAGTTTCCTACTGATCCTTTGGGTTTGTGATGGCTCTAGTGAAGTAGATACAGACATGTGGAGTCACATCAGTTGAAACTGGAGCCTAAAGTTTAGAAATTGATACTGGGTTAAAATGCTGATTTTAAAGTATTTATTATTGAAAGAAAAGAAAAAAAAAGATTTTTTTGTGAAAGAACATTTGCTGCAAGCACAGGTTCTAGAAGAAAGAGCTCTAGAAAATAATTACATTTTTCTATTATTTTTAACATAGTATTGGTGAATGAATCTTGATTAGTTAACCCTTGCTTTTCACAGTTGCTTTTCATAGTGAGAATCTCTTTTAAAGAAGAAAAATGTATAAAGGGCATAATAATTGACTTAAGTGATAGCATCACACCTTTGTGCTTCATAGCATTATGCTTGTAAAATCTGCTTTGTGTTGTATCTGTTGTGGGACAAGGCAGTGCAGAAGGCTGCAAGGGAAAATTTCAAGTTCTGCATGGAGGAGAAAAGGCCCTCGTTGCCTCTATACAGTGAAACAGGAATGTAGAGACTCTTAGACTGGATTATGTACATCATCCATCTAGTCTAGCATCCCACATCTGAGAGCTGTCAGTGCCAGCTGCTTCAGATCAAAGTGTAAAAAACTTGCAGACAAGGGATTGTCTTGAGTACTGATAGTTATAGTTTTGCTTAAGCTCTGGAGAGTATGTTTTAATATATCTTCCAAAATACTTGTCCTTGATGTTTTCAAAGTTTATATAAGCATCTAGCCCTTTGTGATGACCTTGGGGTCTGACTATGGGAACAAATCCCAAGGTTTAATTCTATCTTGCATGAAAATTTTTTTATCAGAATGCTTATTTTCATTCAGTTTCATATAAACCTTCTTGTGAGGGAAGGTAAAGAACAGAAGCTTTTCACATAATATCTTCCCATAAGCCAGCATTCTATGTACATTTCATAATGTCCTGCTTTTTGTTCACTTCTATGAGATGAACACTCTGAACTCTAAAACTAGAAGAGAAAAAAAAGAAGATTCAGGAGGGGAAAATTGCTCATATTTTTACTGGGTTGAACCATTTGAAGCACACAGACAAATATTTATGTATTCTTCTAGAACAGAGCTTAAATCAGTAAAAGTGAATTACAAAAATGTGAGTCTTTGCTCAGTAGCAGTCTTAAAATTATAAAAATTTGGCTTGGATTTTGTTTTTACATACCTGAGAATCTGACAATGCAGTAAAAATCTTCTTGATTAAAACTTGATAGCAATAACATTTTGTTTCGTATGTCAAAAATGCAAAATAACTTGATTTTGGAGGGGAGAAGGATTACTGTAGACCAGAATGTTTGATATTTTATTAAAAGGAATGTTAGTATTGGATCTTTCACATTTTTTCAGAATGAAAAATAAGTTTTGGTGGGGGAGCCAAAATCAGTGCTTGGAGCACATTTTTATGTGCTTGAGGTTGCTTTACATGCCTTACCCAAATATACACATGAGAGAACGGGGAAGAGTGAAGAGAGAATGAGATGTTTGCAGAACTTTTCACGTAGCAGAAGTGTTCTTGATGCATTTGAAAATTATTTCTAGAGCATTGAGATGTTTAAAGCATATCTGTTTGAGGAACTGTCACTGCCACATGTTAAATTACAATGCTTACAACTCCTGTGGCTTGAAAATGTGTTTTTGTTGTTGCAGGAAGAGGAAGGGAGGTTAGAGATTTTAATTTTTCCCAGGATGCCTTTGCAGTGGATAGAAGAGCAAAGAAATTTGGAAAAGTATCAAAAGAAAAACAGTCAACAAGACAGAACTGAATAACTAAAAACTTAGATTGCTTCAAAATTTTGTTATTAACACTTTGGTGAATATTAAGGTTAATTTGAATGATGCATGCTCCCAAGGGCACTGGCTGCATCATGGGTCTCCTGGACTCATGGTGAAGCCATCCAGGCATATGCCAACACTGCTTTTTGAAACAGAAATGCGAAAAGAGAGATCTCTGAAGGTGCTGACCATCTGATATGTCAAACAAGGACATTTGAAATATGGAAATTGAATTGCACTCCTAGAAGCCGGTAATTGGTTTTCTCCATGTTGTTTGTACTTGTGTGAACTAAAATTCCACACATTCTTATCGCCTTTATTTCAGCTTAGGCTCCGCTTGATCAAAGATAACTTAGCTTTCATCCATGTGTGGGTACTTTGAGAGAGATAAACCATATTTGTTATCCAAATTCTACTGATCTGTGCAATAATCAGTAATGCTCTTGTTAGCATATAACAAATGAAAATTAAGAAAGAGTGTCCTGATTTCAATGTTAAAAAAAATCTCTATTCCACTAAGAAAGCAGGTAAAAAAAAAGTGTTTACTTCACACCTCTTCCCCTAAGTTCTTGTTGCATTAAACAAGTTTTGGCTGCTGGGAGCATTCATAAAATGGAAATATTTACAATATGGTAAGTAATAGTTTCATGGGAGTATGAAGAATATTTTAAATGAATACTTAACTTCATTTTGCACACTCTGGAAAGGATATTTAAGTTGTTTTGACATGTCCAGATGCTCATTTTAGATGTACAGTCTTTCCAGACATTACTCAATCCACCTGACATTGGAGTAGGATTTGTCACTAGTTCCTGACATAATGTGTTTTCATGCTGAATTCAGAAACCTTTAACTCTATTAATGTTGAGCCAGTCATACTAAAAATATATTTTTTTTCCACAGTCTATGCCCATAGACATTACTCAAGGGAGAATGTGCAACCTAGATACAAATGGAAGAGATTAGGAGTAGAGCCATTAGGCGATCCCTCCCTCAGTAATTTTTAACCACTCTGCCTCGAGGAGAACCTTATTATTTCATACATTTATAGTTCTGTCATTGTTAGGAAGCAATTTTCCATGCTGGTTTATGGGAATTTATTAGAAGTTATTAGTGAGTAAAGATTGTATTCTTGCTCTCCTTTAAAACTAAAGAAGTGTGTTCTTTTAACAAATTATATTTAAAGTGACTTAGGTCAGATCCGCTTAAGGCAACTTTTGATTTCCAGGAAGTGTCTTGTCTTACTATAGAAAAACTTTCCTTTGTTGTGTTACAGTCACAGAGAAGCTGAGGCTAGGCAGGCATTTATGGAGATTATCTTGCCCAATCCCCTCTGCTGGCACAGAATCAGGCACATCAAGCTGCTCCATGCCTCCTTGTGACATGTTTTGGTATTCCCAGGATGGAGATGTGGGAAACCTGTGACAATGTTTGATCACTGTAATGCTAAAGAAGGTGTGGGGGTGTTTGGTTTTTTTAGGGGCGTTGTTTTTTTTTTTTGTTTGTTTGTTTGGGTTTTTTTTTTAATTTTAAGTGGAATTGCCTTCATTTCAGCTTGCATCCATTTCCTCTTATCCTGTCTCTAGGCATTACTGAGGTCCATCTCCTTTAATTCCTCACTTCAGGATGCGGCTAAATCCAATTGACTCATCATTTATCCATGCTTTTTGTGGAACTGGCTGCTGTCAGGAACCTGCACTTTACTCCTCATGGTTACTGTGGCCTAGGCTGCTGCTGACCTTCACATTCCCAAACAAGTCTTCCTTCCTCAAAGTATGAGTTCAGCAGAGTATCTCCAGCTTTCAGCACCGAGCCAAGAAGTTGACATCAACACATTCCAGAAACCTCCTGGATTGTCTGTGCCCCACCGCACTACTCTTTCAAATATTATTAGAGTGGTTGAAGTTCCCCATGAGGACAGCTTCCTGAAGAGAGGTTTCTTCCTGTTAAAAAAAGAAGATCTCATCTGCCTCTTCATTAGTAGGCAGAATTAGCTGACATAATGACAACATTGCCCACACTGGTTAATTTACTAATCCTAATTTATTAACTATTTGCTGGGTTGTGTATCTTTCTTATATTGCAGTGCCCAAAACGGCACATAATATTCAAGGTGAGGCCTCACCAGTGCAGAGAAGAGCGGGACAATCCCCTTCCTCGACTGGCTGGTGATGCTTTACCTGTTCCCCGCCAGGACATGGTTGGCCCTCCTGGCTGCCAGGGCACTGCTGACTCCTATTCAACTTACCATCGACCAGGATGCCCAGGTCCCTTTCTGTGGCACTGCTTTCCAGCCTCTCGTTCCCCAGTCTGTCCGTACATCCTGGGTTGCCCCATCCTAGATGCAGAATCTGGCACTTTCCCTTGTTGAACTTCATCTGGTTGGTGATTGCCCAGTCCTCTCATTTGTTGAGGTCTCTCTGCAGGGCCTCCCTGCCTATGAGGGAGTCAGCATCTCTTCCCAGTTTTGTGTCATCTGCAAATTTGCTTAGTGTCCCTTCCTGTGTCCAAGTCATTTATGAAGATGTTGAAGAGCAGAGGGCCCAAGGTGGAGCCCTGTGGAACCCCACTAGTGACAGGTCACCAGTCTGATGTTACCCCATTCACTGTTACCCTCTGTGCTTGACCCATGAGCCAATTGCTCACCCACCACATGATGTGTTTATCCAGCTGTGTGCTGGGTGTTTTGTCCAGAAGGATCCTGGGAGAGAAAGTGTCAAAAGCTTTACTGAAATCCAAGAAGATTATATCAACTGGCATTATCGCTTCCTGGACGCTGTGGCCAAGACAGCCACTAATCTCCACTTTGCTCATGAGGTCCACTCTGTTGAGAAGCAGCAGATCAAGGGAGCATCTTTCTGAGTCAGCTCCCTTAGGACCTGTTCAATAGAGTTGTCATCCAGGTTTTTAGGAATCTTCTGGCCTGAGTTATACCATCTGTGTGATGCTCCCAGTTGATTTCTGGTAAAGTCCTCCATAAGAACAGGAGCAGTTGGCTTGGAAATGTCCCTCAGTTCCTCAAAGAATAATTCATTGACACAGTCGTCCTGGCTCGAAGGTCTATAGCAGAATCCCACGATGACATCTGCATTATTTTTTGCTCCTTGATTCTTACCCAGAGGCTCTCAACTGTGCAATTGCTCACTGTGAGCTCCATACATTCTAGCCCCTCTATTACATACAGTGCCACCGCTCCACCTCTTCTGCCTTGCCTATCACTCCTGAAGAGCCTGTAACTATCCAATAGGGCACTCCAGTCACAGGTCTCATCCCACCAGGTTTCCCTTGTGCTAATGATGTTGAATCTCTGGGGCTGGGCCAAAGCTTTGAGCTCCCCTTGTTCTTCATGCTGTGTGCACTGGTGTAGAAATATTTCAGGTGTGGTACATTGTAGTCAATACCTTGTGAAGCAGATTGAGAAATCCCATCAGTGCTCCTTTCTTCCAGTTTTGGCACACCATCCTGTCACTCATCCCTGGCAGGCCTGCTTTTGTCCCTTTCCTCCTTCCAAGCTAGTTTAAAGCTCTGTCAACAAGCCCCAGTAGCTCCTATTTAAAGCGCTCTGCTGTACCATGTAACTTGTAGATAACACAACATCATAATGCCAGTGTTGCAATTAGTTTTAACATGAGTTATCAGGTTGAGGTAAGCTCTAGATTTCCTTTTAGCTCCTAACATGACACTCCAGTCTGCTTTATATTTACACTCCTTTGGGCCCATTATGCCCATTTCTTAATGAAGGTGCATGTAAAAATACATGATGTTCATAAAAACCCCCATTAATTCATCAACAAATAATGTGTAGGTCCTTCTGAGATGGGTCATTGGGACTGTTGCTCTGAACCATGCTTTTGCTGTCAAATCCTAATGCTTCGGTGGATTTTGCGTCATTTCTGATACTTAGAGAGAACACTTTGTGAATGTATGGGCATGTAGGAAGAAGCATATGTCCCTTGAACAATTATTTGAATGTGAAAATGAATTATCCTCCATTCGACATGTGGGTTTTGGTTTCTTCAGATTAGGACTTTGTAAAGTCTATTTCTCTTCATTATTTCTTCTTTTTGTCCCCTGAACACAGAAACTTCAGAGTCACGAACAGTGAAATAAATTTAAGCGGGGAACTGACTTTCTTATCCTCTACTCACTCTGGAAAAAAATATTTCAGAGGCCTACTTAAGTATTTCACCTTTTCGTTGCTTGACATCCACTCCAGTTTAATCTCCTTAATCTTCATTTGATTTTGCAACCACTTCCTGCTAAGACAAAGAAAAGATCTCTTCCCTCTCCAACAGATGAAATCTTTCCTTTTTTAAAAAAAAACAAACAGGAAATCAAAACTATTGTGCTATTGTAGACCTGGTTGCTCTACTCAGCTTGGTCTGGCTATGGCTACCAAGGACCATCTGCTGTGCTGCTGGAGTAGCAAGGTCCACATACTCCATTTCAGGGCATGGATGAGCACAGGGCCAAACAGCAGCAGCAGGAGCAAAAAAACAGAAACTGCAGATGACACGCTTCTGGAGATCACTGTTTCTTTGTGATGTGAGGAAATGTAATATGCCTTGTTACAGGACAACTGCATGGTAGGCTGGTGGTCACTCCTTGCCTTCTTTAATATGACTGCGGGTCTGGCTGAGGTACCCTGTCCTGAGCTGAAGTATCAGACCCAAGCTGGAGGCTCAGAAGGTCCTCTGGGAGGACATGATGAAGGAAAAAGGCTACTTGAAGCAGAGCCTCGTGAATGCCAAAACAGTTGCATATGTGTGCGGGGCATTAGCCATTGTTTTAAACTGGTTTTTGTTACTGCAACTTCTTTACATTCACAACCCCTTTCCACAGTCAGCATTGCAGCTGCTAGCAGTTGTTCATATGAAATGCTCCTGATTATAGTTGGTGTCAGAAAATACAGTGTCTGCAGCCCCTCTGTAGTTTCCAAAAATGTGTTAGCCTGAACAGAGGACTACCGGATCAAAATGCAAAAATGTCTGAATGTCAATCTGAGGAACAAAAGGCTTTGCAACCTGCTTTTTCATTTGTCTCAGCAAACACTGCTCACGGTAAGGGACTGAATCCTTTCTCTTTATAGTCTGTGCTTTGTTACTGTGCTTTGAAAATACATCCTTAGCAATGGATCACACTCCTGCCTACCCCTGCAGTTGTGGTGGTAGGGAGGGCTACAGATCGTGTGTCATAAGACGCTGACATGAACCATTTACTGAGTGAGGAGGAAAGGAGGCTCTGGTAAAGGTGATACTGGCAAGGAGAGTTTGTGTTAGCTAGCCACCATGATTTTGCAGCAGAACTGAAACTGTCTCCTGCATTTGGCTTCCATGGTGTTTTTTGAATAGGCAGGTAGGCGCTGCTGGTCCCTGCTGTATCAGCAGAGATTTCGGAGCGGGGAAGACAGGCAAGGGAGCACTGGTGCCACCACAGGGGGATTAGGGCTCAAATTCTTGCTCTATGAAAGACAGCTTTTCATCAGTGGAACTTCCTCAACCCAGTGAATCCTGAAAGTAAGAGTGTAGGTGAAAATAAATATAAACTTGCAAAGTTACATTAGATGCTGCTTAGCCATGGTTCAGGTTTCATACACAAAAAAGCAGTCTGTAATCAGCTCACTTGCTGTCTCAGGCCAGCACAACAAGACAGGCTACAAGGGACAGAGGTAGCTTATGTAGGAGGGAGGCAGGGCATTTGGGAGAAGCAGACGTCAGTAAACAGGGAGGAGATGAGAAGGGACAGAGGGCTAGGTGGTGAGAAAGGGGACAGGAGAGGTGGATCAGCGTCTGTGGGAGCAGGACTGCAGGCTTGCACACAAAAGATGGTGGATGACAGAGCACATGGATTCATCTGGGAGACCTGAATTATTCTGAAGCCAGGCGCTGAGTTTTCACATCCCTATACTATGCTACACTGTGTTAAACACTGATGTTCAGTGGTATTGAAACACTGAACTGGTTAAACACTGATGTGGTATTGAAACTATGGATCTGAAAGCACACACTTGACTGAGGTACTGGGGTCCAGTTATCCCAGTTATCCAAAGAGAGATGAAGGGAGGCAAAACAGCTCACCTCTGGAGCAGAGCTAAGGTTCAGCCTCCGGCCTCCTTCTGCCTGAGCCACATCAAGGCACAGCTCTGTGGCCATGGTCACTGAGAGCCCCAAGAGCAACCCTCCAGAGCTGTAACCATTT